>NC_045560.1:99172321-99470670 GCF_009819795.1 Aythya fuligula | reverse complement strand
CATCCACAGCTTCTCCCTCATCTACTAAGCAAGTCATCTTGTCATAGAAGGAGATCAGGCTAGTCAGGCAGGATCTGCCTTTCGTACACACCTGCTGGCTTCATTTTACCACTCAGTTGTCTTGTATGTGCTTTATGTGATGACATTCAAGGTGATCTGCTCCATAGTACATTTGCAGTAAAGTCTCAAATTAAGTATTTTAATCTAAAACTTAGTTCTCTAACCTTTATCCATGAACTGCCTCCAGCTGGATATGCTCCTAGATTTGGTTATAATGTCCTTCTCTGCTGGTTGTCTCTCTCTCTTCTAAATTTAACATTTCTTTTAATGGATATTTCTCCATTTCTCAATCCAGTTTTCTCAGACAACCTCCTATGATTTTTCCTATATTCAGAGAATAATGATGAAGAAGAGGGAAGTACCTATGGGGATAAAGGGTGAAACACATCTAATGAGGTGAAATTCTGTCTGATCTTGATCTAGATATATGAAGAGGAGAGTAAACAGTTTCTTATGAGGTACCAGTCTTTTACAAAGATGGAAAATCATAGCACATGTAGTCTTCTTACAGTGTTCAATCCTGAAAGGCATTTTAAGCAATTAACAAGATTATATGTATCACATACTATTACATACCGCTCCATCTTCATGTCCACTGGAAACATAAATTAGGCCTTATGCTCCCCAGTTTAATTAGATGACTACATAACATTTATTTAGAGTAACTTTTTTTTTAACCATATTCATATAGACTGGAGACTAATCATTTTCAAACACTGAAGAAAGCAGCAGCAGCATAGACAAACAAGCAGCAAATTATATTGGATGGTGGGAGGGACTGTTTTAACAAATTGCATTTCCTTCTTTTTTTTTTCAAAGAAAAAACAGTTAATGACAAAACCTGCTTCATAAATTGCTAGAACTGGATAACACGGGAAAAAAAAAATCAGCACAAAAGAATTGCACTTCCTTTCTACTACCTGCAAAATTTTCCTCTCCTTAAAGAGAAGTGGTAGAAATTAGGTAACAGTGGTAAATGTAACTCACCATTTCAGTGATTAAGTGATATAATAGAATTTTATTTACTTTCTTGTTATAATGATGGCAGTTCTGGAATTATTCAATGCCAAAAAAGAAACAAGCAACTTTTAAATAAAGATATACCTGAAAGACAGATGAAAATTACTCCATGTGATCTCATCTCAACATACTTGGTGTTCAAGAAATATCTGGATAGGGATAAATTCTTGAGGTAATATTCTTGAGGTACAGACATCCCTGGACATTCTGGATGACGCAGGATGAGGAAATCCTGGGTGGCAGAATTTAAACTGATACCATCAAGAAATGCTAAGATGAAAGTGAAGCTTTATATAGCACTCTGACATATCACCACCATGACCACCACCACCATCCCCCACAAAAAACATGCACGGTAAATAATGATCTATGTTATTAAAATTGATTAAAAAGGTATAAATGAAATCAGTATTAGGTCAACAAATTCTGAAGATATTTTTTTTTTTTATTCATCTCCACTTTTTTCTTCACTTTCAAACTCAAGTTGCCTTTTAAATCTGTTCTATGTATTTACAATACAGTTTTAAAAAGGGAGAGATATATACTTTTGGTGAAGAACTATATGAGTAGAAATCATAAAATCACAGAATAGTTTGGGTTGGAAGAGAGCTTAAAAATCACATAATTCTAAGTCCCTGTCATGTGAGGGACGCCTTCCACTATACTGGGTTGCTCAAAACCCTATCCAACCTAGCCTTAAACACTTCCAGAACAATAGGACAATACTGGGACAACAAGTAAATAGGACAATATTTCTCACTCAGTATCTAAGCAAGAGAAATGCTACAAAGTCTGTTGCCTCATTCATATGAATTGACCTACTGAAGCCAATAGAATTATCTGTACAAGGAGGGAAAGCAGATTTTAATAATAATAATAAAAGGACTTTAGAAGCAGGACATGATCTCTCAAACTGAGGGAAAAATAAAAAATTTATTGCATGTACTGAAAATGATCATGGACTAAAAAAAAAAAAAAAAAAAAAAACATTACCTGAAGCTAACTGAAATAGTTCACATAAAATTGTAATATTTTACTCTTGCCCTGAATTTTGTGTATTGCCTACAATAAGTTGTATCTTTTTACAGCATAAAATAATTGTACTTTCTAGTGCCCTACTGAGTTGTCATTAATGTTGCTAGCCAACAATCGTCACCTACACAGGCTGAAGAATCTGTTTGATTTAGAGAAGTATGATTCCCTCATGGCAAATTAGTAGTTTGGACTCTCCCCTAGATGGTTAGCATGAATGCACAAAGCTAAATAACAGTCATACAGGATTCATAGTTGGTGACTCACTCTTACTTTATTTAGATATGCATAACTACATTAGTATCTGAATACCACACAAGATTCAATGAATTTATTTTCTCAACAGTCGTAAAAGAGAAAAGTGTTGTTTTCCTCCATTTTATAAATGGGAACTAGAGAGAAATACTAAAACCTAAAACTGCAAAGGGTCTCTATCACCAACCAAAATACACAGCCTGAAGGTAAATTTTTGGCCCCCATGGAGATACTTACAGGCTTCTACAGCCCCAGAAAACTGGCAGGGAACTAGTTGTGCTTGCTAAGAAAGAAATAAATGCTTGCAAGTGTTTGGTTTTTGCTGGAGTGTCTCCCTCATTACCCTCCCCACCCCACTAGAGCTACTAACACCATATCAGGAAAAAAAAAAAAAAAATGCAGAAATGCAGATGACCACCCCATGAAGAACAGGCAACCGAGCACTCACCTTGGAGATGGTCACACTGAGTGCCCCTTCCTGCTTAATGGGAAATAGCATTTGATTTCAGATTTTACAACCCACGAGAGTACAAAACTGCAGAGCATTCCTATGGAAAAAATTCCTGTGAAGTTGGTTCTTGCATATAAAAAAGTGAACTTTATTGCTCAAATAGATGTCTTAGACTAAAAGCCACAACATTAGTTGCAGAGCTTTATATTTATCTGCCTCAGAGAATCATTATTAATATAAAGCAAATAGTTTCAACCAGAAATGCTGAGAGACACTCATTCAGTCTCCAATATCTTAAGAATCTGTGACCAAGTCAAAATGGAAAGAGCATAAATGAAGTCAACAGAGAGCCCTCTATTATAGCCAGACAGCTATTGACTCTCAGGGCTAGTTAGAGGCCAAGTGTGATACAAGGTACCTCTTACATTGATTCCTCCATCCAAGATACAGGGACCGATTCCTCTTAGCAAGACCTAGTTTCAGGAAAGATTTCAGTGGAAGGTAGGGTTCAAAGTGGCAGCAGGTTATGCAGCCATATAAGCATTTAGAAATTAATTTTGACTGACAAAAGCATGGAGTATGTTTCTTCATAGCACTTTACTTTGTGCCAGAAACAGCACAACTTCTGCAGGACAATTTAAGTGGAGCAGAGCACTGAGGAAACACAACATTTCTCTAAGATTCCAGTCAGTACATTAAGAATGAGCTTGAATATCTCTGCATAGCTTTCACAAGTATTTTTTCCCTATATTTATCCTCTGAAAAAGACAGCAAGACACACTCAGCAGCCAACCTACAGTGGATCTATTTAACCCAAAATTTTAAGGACCATAAATACTAAAAGAGAAATTAAAAAGCCACAGTTCATTATGAGGCATTAGAAGTGACATTGAAACATGATGTTTTGTTTTGTTGATTCTCTACCCACCCCTCCCTTAGCCTTCGCATTATTTTAGGTCATTTTATCTGAAATCTAATTAAAAAAATCTGTTTTCTAACCAACAGATGTACATTGCATTTGTGATTTAATCAAAAATAATAAATACAAAAATGTAATATTACAAATTAAACTTATCCCCATTAAATCATCTTCTGATATCATACAAACCATCAACTACCTTTTTCTCTTTTAACCAAAACTGCAGGTGGCACTGATAATTTTTCTTGTTCTAAGACACTCAGTGCCAATGATTCAGCCCTTGCATAATGTTAGTTAGAAAGGAGAATGTATGCTTTCAAAAGTCTGCACCAAGAAATGATTCCAGATTATTTGAACCTCTTCCAAACCAGGTAGCCAGCTGAAAAAGTGGTCAGTTCCACCTCTGAGGTAGCAATTGAAGTGTCCCTTTCTTCTGTAACCAAGCAGCTGCTGATTTTTTTTTTTTTTAACATAAATGTCCTGCTAAGATTATAACCGGGCACAGAAAGTATAGCCATCTGCCATTGCATGTTCATTTCTTGAAATGAATGAACATTAACAAAATATTCAAAAAAATTAAACATACTGTTAAAGCAAGTGTTTCTGTGTTTGACACTTGACCTGTAAAAGCATAATTTCTCTTGACTACCATCATCACTGAAACATTTCACCTTTTTTCCTTAGTTTCTTCAGTGGAAACACCTAATTAATATTCAGAGAAGTATTCATTGATAAAATGAAAAGATATTAATCAAGGAATTCAATGATTATATAATACAGAATAAAGAAAACCCCTCACCCTTTCAAATGTTTGCTGTGATTCACTAGCAGAAAGGGAAATAAGAAATAGCTCTGTTTAATCTTAGACCATGAAAGTGCAAATGCATGCATATGATTACTGATTTATTAAGGTTTATTATAAGCTTCTCCCACAGGGCACAAACACAGAGAATATTTTGACTAAATTCACTAGATGATCCATAAAGATCACCTGTTTCTTCATTCTGTACTGAACTTTTTAAGTCACAACCAATACAAAGAAAGAATATATACAAATCCTTTTCCTTGGTCCTCTCTGTACATATGTCATTCAAAAATCATAGAACTTTTCAGAAAAGGAGTAACTGAGGGAAGAATGATTAGCAACAAATTCCCATCTTCGTTAAAAATCATAGTAAAATATATTGATTTCAAAAAGTTCTAGATTTCACCTCTGCAGCCCAAATGTAAGGGAAACCAAAATTTTGGAACTTTGGGATATTCTAAAATGATGATGCCGTCTGAATCAATTAATCTGTTTTGCTTACCTTGACAAGGGAAAAAGCATCATTTGCAAGAGCACTCTGACTTACTGCAGTACTTCAAGTGGACAGTGTATTGGTGTAATGAAGACAGGACTCCTGTGTGAATCAGAATTAGAAAGCAGAGCAGTACCTGAAACATTCGTTAGATTTTCAGATCCCCAATTCAAAATATACAGCACTTATTCCCATCCCATGGGTGAAGGCCAATCTAGAACACAGCAGGCACATCCTTTTGAGTAAATTGGCCAGTGCCAGCCACATGTCAGAGATGATTACTGAGGCAGATATGCCAGCCACCTCCTCTAACATCAGAGGTCAAATAAAGGAGAGTGCG
This sequence comes from Aythya fuligula, assembly GCF_009819795.1. Lineage (NCBI taxonomy): Eukaryota > Metazoa > Chordata > Aves > Anseriformes > Anatidae > Aythya > Aythya fuligula. Next base: position 99,465,295 of record NC_045560.1, on the reverse strand, counting down.
ACAAAAGCTGAAAAGCATCAACCCTGAGATGATGATGTGGCTGATCTGGCACATCTGCTATTCCCATCACTTCTCAGTACTTTTATTGGCATTATCTGCTGTGAGAAGAGTCTTTTTAGAACTGGAAGCTTGATTTTGGTTTGAGGAATATAATCATAATATGGTAGGAGAGAATCAGTCTGCCAGCTGCTGCCTTTCTAGTACTGAATTAAATGCACTGCAAAAAGTCAGATAATATTTAGCTTGCACTTTTTACACGTGGAGTGAACACTCCAGATTGCCATAAACCATACAGGTTCAGTCTGCCATATTAAAAGCATACTTTTTTGTTTGTTTTTTTTTTTAACCATTCTTTGTGAATAACAGCCTGTAAAAAAATAAATAAATAAAATAAAAATAAATATATTTTTTTTGGAGGCTAAAAAAAACTTACAGAGAAAAGTTGCAGTAGGGCTGCTGAGATACCAAATACTCTTGCCATGCAATCAGGCTATCTGATTTTCAGGTTACAAGAAAACTGCTTCTCTATTAAGCTGTTCTCCTACTGTCAAGAACATCATTATACAAGTGTAAGTAATGCATGTGTTTTGTCCTAGTAGTCCTTTCTCATGGATATATTCACTATCAATAAAAATCAATTACATTGATCCTTAAGCATCTCAAGATGAAACTTTATCGATCATTGTGGCATATCAGAGATATGTTTTTCCTAAAGAGGTGATAATCTGTTGTAGTCTCCTCCAGAGGCTCATAGTCCAGTAACTTTGAATAGATATTCCACAGGGCACAATTAGAGTCCATCAGATATTTAAAACCTAGCAATTATTCCAGAGGGGAGAAGAAGGACATTCCTTCTTGGACTTTGTATTCATGCAGTAACATGGTCACAGCTTTCTGATATTTCATTCTTCTTATTACCCAAACCTGAGATTCAAGTACCAAAACTGGAGGCACTTGAAGTCTCCCTTTGCTTTTCACTTTCTTCAAAACTCACAGTATAAAAGTATCTTCTCTGTAAACAAAGAGGACTCTGAGAAGAGATCATCACTGATGAAATTCTTCTCCTTCATTAACTGCTCATTTTTCTTAACTCCATCATATTAGTTAGCTTCCAGCAGCAGTATAAAGGCATTTAATCAACATGTTTATATAAATACATTGATTTTTTTTTCAACATTATTTTGAACTTAGAGGAGAATAAGATAGAAGGAATTGGCTGGACGTTGCTTATCCATTTTTAATTAACCCACTGCAGTGTTATTTAAACCAAGTAAGGCTTTCTTGCTCTATTTTGTTGAGCTCACAGAAACAAGAAGTGCTTTGTACTCTTTGCTGCCTCTGCAGAATTAGTCCATTAGCAAGCACTATTTCTTCCAATTGTGCCAACCTCACCAGTGCTGTTGGTCAGGAACACCCTTTCACCATATGTCTGTGCTGCTGTTTATGAAGACAATCATTTTCATAGCAGCTCCATTCAGATTACAGAAAAAAAAAAAAAAAAAAAAAAAGTTACACGTGAATATGTCTCAAATGGATATATATGTTATCTTATATGTTAATTTATCTGTTTCAGGGTGAACAAAGAATACAAAAAGTTGTAGGTTGCATCTTCTAAGATGCAATACGTCCTCATAGCTACTCCGCATTGTAAAAGCAGGATGCATAACCCAGTTTTACTTAAAATGTTTATCATACATTAAAATAATTAATTTTGCAGACCTTATATATTCTTGGATTTTAGTCTACTGCGTAAACTTTTCTGTCACAGGTCATCTCTGGAATCCTTCCAAAATATGATTACCAGCTCACCAGTTCTAAAATTTCCTTTTTCCATTTGGTCTTGTCAGTCTCAAAACTCTCTGAGGGTGCACAGAACACACAGAACATATCAAGAACATTCATAGAACTGCAACAGTGCATTTGTAACACATAATTGCACTTCTCTTCTAAGGTACACTTTGACAATTCAGCTCCATTTTTCCATGTCCATACTGGCTTAACTTCCCTAACCTTGTTGCTGAGACACAGAATGCTTTCTTTGAACTGTGGAACTGAAATATATTGGCACAGGAAATAAAATCAAAATTACATTGATTGTACATGCTCAACAAGAGTTCATGTAACAACTCAGTAAAATTGCTTATATTATATGTAAGAAAGATGATGACAACACAGTTGTGACTTTTAACGGAAATCCAATTATACCCTTAAAATATTATAATGACAGCAGGTATAATGATGGTTATCTATTATGATAAGTACCTCACTATGAAACTCCTAATTCTCCCTCTGTAATTATATAAACAAATTAAATCATTTTACTTAGTTGCCTTTTTTATATGGTTAAATTAATTTCAGACAAGGTGGTACTGATGTGATAAAAATAAAAACACACACAGAGAATAAGCATGAGCTACTCTGGTTTTATCACATCATGGAAACAGGAGGTTGTTATCTTGGGGGAAATGGCTAGGTTGCAGCTTATTTTCCCAGCACCATTTATAAACATCAGTGCCATTTTATGCTTTGCATTCCTCTGTATTAATCAGCTGGGAACACATTTTTTTATTTTTTTTTTTCTCAGTGTATATGCATCTGCAGTTGTGCACATGTACTACATATTTTTCCTACACCTGTGAATAAAGACGAAGGAAAAAAAAAATCAGAATTAGGAAACACTCCTAGAACATTAAGTATACAAGATTCATAACCCTGAGGGGAAAATAAAAGGATGGGTTTTCAAGGTTAGGAGGTTTTTGTTTGTTTGTTTTAGAAATGTCTGGAACAATATATCTTCTTTTAATCCTATCCTCTGACACAGTTAAAGAATTTTTAAGCAAAGAAAAAAATAGGGAAAGTGATACCCAGAGGAAGATGAAAGAAAACTAGCTTAGAAAATCCTTATCCAAATGTTAAAAACAGCAGTTATATCTGACGAAAAAGAAATTTCATGATAGTCACCATATATTTAATTAGAATTTGTATTCAGTATTATATATTCAGTATTACATTCACTATTACATAGTATATACAGTATATATTCAGCATATTCAGTATTCAGTATATGTATACCAAGAGGATCTAATTTTCCATGGTAAAAGCACTTCCAAACAACCTGAAAACAGCGTTTTCTCTGTGCAAGAATATATTGTAGTTTATGGCAATTAGCACTTGTGATTACTGCATGGAACTATTTATGTTTATCTGTGTCTCCTTTTAATTATTTGTGGAAAAGGCGTACTATGCTAAAAGAGTTCCTATCTACCAGAAATTGGATATTTTTTGTTCAGTATTGTCATCTTACAAGGATGTCCTAATACACAACTAGAGGTTCTTAGCTGCTATCACATTTTCTGTAAATAACCATGATGTCTGCAGCTGGTAAAAATTCTGTAATAGCTTCGTATAATTAAATGCCAATGAAGGCAAACTGCAGCAGCATAAAACTCAGGTTTTCTCTTTCTGCATAAAATAACTCAGTTTTGGCTCTGGTTTTATAAACTTGAATATTTCATCCTGAATTATGGCCCACTAATATTTTACAATGTTAGTTTTCCTCCATGTCCAATTCCTAATTTAGTGCTAAACAAAGAATATCATTCAGAAGTCCATTTCTTCCTTGATGAGTCCAGTAATTACCTAAAATCCACACACACAAAAAAAAAAAAAAAAAAAAATATTTTGCACAGATGCCATGAATGTCTATTTTCTTATTGCCATTCTTACTTGGAGATTTACCCACAGTGAGCAACCTTGGGTGCCTTAAGCTTTATCTTTTGGGCTTTATATTTGGAAATAAAATAAAATAAAATAAAATAAAATAAAATAAAATAAAATAAAATAAAATAAAATAAAATAAAATAAAATAAAATAAAATAAAATAAAATAAAATAAAATAAAATAAAAAAATAAAATAATAAAATAAAATAAAATAAAATAAAATAAAATAAAATAAAATAAAATAAAATAAAATAAAATGCTTCTCCACAGTTACTGGTGTGGAAGAAAATTTTCTGCAACGGATATGTGAAGGTTGAAACTCCAACCAGCTTGTTTTGAGAAGTTTCCAGAAAATACAACTTGCTTTTGAGAAACCTCGAAACACAGTGTCAGATAATCAATGCTACGAAGGAAAGAGATTCATCAGGGAGATAACATGGTCTAACAAACTGAAGGCTTTATAAATCAATATAAGAATCCTGCAGTAGACCTGGTAGTGCAAGGGGAATGAACAGGTCTCCAAATAATAATGTAAAGCACTCTGCGTGGGACACGCTAAGCCAGCAGTTGGGTTCTTTGGCTGAACCAAGTCAGCTCAACACCATTTTCCAGGAGAAGAAGAGAAATGTCAATTCAAAGAGGAAATGCTGCGCCAAGAGCTTGATGTCTTCTCACAGAAACAGCAAGAATAGATCCAGAAGCTGCTGTCTCTCCCAGCAAGTGGGAAGAGAAGGATGCATATTACCATCTGGACAATGCAGTATCCAGCTAAAATGCAAAAAGGGGAAAATATCCTTATCTTGTTTGCCACTCCATCCAAATAAGAAAGAAATAGAAAATAATCTGGACAGTGTGAGAAGGAAGAACTCTACTGCTGCTGTTGCAGCCATGCCTTAAGATAAACCAAAACTGCTTCCAACTCTAAACTACTCTGAATCAGATTTTCCATTCTCAAAGTAAGTTTCCATAATAATAATAAATATATGTTTTCTTTAAAATCATTCATTATTTTCACACAGTTCCGTTTAACATAGTAAGAGCAGTAATTGCTGACCGAATAAAGTTCTACATCTACATCTCCCTCGTATGTAGATAATAAATACTCTGCTGCTCTACTAGATGAGCAAAATGAATCATAAAGAACTAGGACAGGAAGAAAACACTAAGACTTTAGAAAGTAACACAGAGTACCTATTCCCCTTCTATACACCATATATACACCATATGGTGTACACTATACACCATACAGCATGTATAATAATTTCCATTACCTGGTAACAAATTTATGATACTTCTTTTGTAAGCTATAGTCTCCTGTACAAGATTTCCTCAAGAGAAACCTTCAGAAAAATGCTCTAAAATTTACTTATGATTCCACAGATAGATTAACACATCTGAGAAAGGGAGGAAAAAGTGAGAGATGAAGGGAAAAAAATGGGGGAGGGTGCAGAATTAAAGGTGCTACAGAGAAGGGACTGTTGGGAGTCTAATGTTGGGAAGCTGCATGTTTCCTCCATACTTACAATTCCTGTATGCAATAATATAACAACTCTTGCTGCATGTTGCTCAGAAATAGAGGACAATGTAGGCACACAAATAAGCCAGTGTGTTGGGTCTGTCTGAGCTGGAGTCACCTTTTCCCTGCAGCAGCCCACACAGTGTTGTACTCTGCACTTGTAGTACACAATACAGTACGGAATACACAACACTGCACTCCAGTGTTGTGTATTCCTTTTATATTATATTTTATTTTGGGCAGGACTTCCACCCCTTATTCCAAAACATTTGTGTCACAATCAGGTACAATTTAGTATATAGATGTTCTCATCACCATTGTTTTCTGTCCATTGAAGCATTTATATGTCTGTACTTCTCTTTATTCTATAGGTCTTTTCCCAAAATGTTCATAAAAACTGTTGATGGTTTCAGCTTCATCTGTCAAAGTGGTCACTCAGGGCAGGCGAAGTTGGTTTTCTTGACACCAGCACCAGCTTAGCTCATATCACTGTTGCACTTGCCCGGTTCCTTGCAAATCTGACCTGTCATTGGTTCTGCAGTGTCCTACTACAGCACATAACTTGGATGACAGAGTAATTTTCTCCCAGTGTTAAATCTCCTTGAGGCACACACTTGATATCCCCATCTTTCTGCATTACCCACCAGGTATACACTGGTCCCTGGGCAAAGACAATCCCATGAGTGGGTTTGCCTTTTCCCATGGCAGGGGCAACCCACACTGCCTTCCCCATCCACTTTTCCACATGCACTACAGGGACTTTAGCTTCTCCCACAGTGTGTAGGGGTTTTGTTTCAGCAGGACCAGGACGGCTTTCAGACCCCCTGTTGTTAACTAGCCAAGTGGCCTCTGGTAGATTTATACCCCAATGTTTCCACATCCCAGCACCCAATGCTTGCAGCATAGTTTTTAACGGTACTTCCCATCAACAAGTAGTGTTCGGCCATGTCCTGGGAAGCAGAGCCTCAAAATGCATAGTGGTTGTTCAGGAGGAACAGCCCCCTCCCCCACGAGAGCCCCCCCTTTTATTGCTGAGTGTGACATCAGGTGTTATGGAATATCCCTTTGGTTGGTTTAGGTCAGCTGCCCCGGCAATGTCCCCTCCCCCACTTGCCCACCCCCAGCCTGCTGGCTCTTGGGGGCTTGGAAGGAGTCCTGATGCTGTGCCAGCACTACACAGCAATAGACACAACACTGGACTGATATCAGTGCTGTTCCAGCTACGAGTGCAGAGTACAGCACTGTGTGGGCTGCCGCAGGGAAAAGGTGACTCCAGCTCAGACAGACCCAATACAGCCAGCCAGGCAGATTTGCACAGATTTAACTTGAATAAGTTTATTAAAGTGTTGCATTTACAGGTGTTTGCAAATAAAAATAGCCCAAATTAAATCAAAACCTGTAGGAATTAGAAGCAATATGTCATTAATAACTCAGTGTTTTTCAGATGTGGAAGACAGCATTAAGTCTCAAGGTGAGGCTATGGGGTACAGACAATACATGAAATATCTGAATCTATCTCCAAATACCTTCATATGAGATGAAAGGATGAAGAGTAAAATCTCCATCATTTTTAAAGTCATACCTTCATTAAATGTTAATATCCAATAAAAAGACCATTGAGAATATGGAAATTTGTATGTGCTCAAAAGAGAAAATTTGGTTTAACAAACAACCCTAATGGCTCATGATGAATCATTCTTCTTCTACAACCATAATTTCTTCTGAGGTTTATAACCAGACTTACCACTTTTTTCCTAGGGAATAAAGCTCTCCTTGGGAAACCTGTAGTTACAGTTTATTGGTACTACTAAAATAACCTCTAACTCCTTTGACCTCATTAAACTAAAGTATCTGGACTGAGCTTTTATTAATGACTGTGGCATCCTCTGGAATCTGTTCCCTGAGGCAGAATCATGGCTAGAGCTTACAGCTATTTCTCACACATACACATTCTCTTTACCTTGGAGGTTGCTTTTTTTCACTTCAGGATCAATTGGGAAATTACTATGAAATATTTAGTTAGTTGATAATCTGTATTGACACATGATCACAGGTGTAATTTAAGCCTTGTGCAAAAGAAGAATTCAAAACTTACATGTACATCTCCAGAGCTTGCAACTTTGTTGATGAGAAATGAATTATATTAAATAATTCTAGCAGAGTAAGTATTACCTAAAAAAAAAAAAAATAAGGGAAGATAATGTGTGGTATAGCTAGAATTTTCTTCAACCTACAGGCTTCTATTACCAAGGATCATTGTTAAATAGGGAAAAAATATTTCCTCCCATACTTAAAAAAATAAAAATAAACTAAATCTATGTGTACATGACAATATTGTCCTCAAAAACTAAAAATTCTATTGTGAATGGAGCTACTAAGCCTATCTTGCATGGGATCTTGCTTAAGATACCCTCAAAACACAGCATAGTAAGTCCTAATACGCATCTACTTTTGAACAATTATTTTTATTACTGAATATATTTGTATCTTGTTCCTGAATTATCTGGGAATTCAGCTTAAATGAAAGGAAAAAATCTTATGCAAGGAATGTGTCAAGTCAAACAATTATATAGGTACTCTTTCAGTAAAATGTATGTTTTCACAGTTTTTGTTTTAAATATATGCTTTTATGTAAACTGTATTTGGGCTTAGCACATCATAAAAGCGTCTGATGCATATTTCTGGAGTACTAATGAAATGCATGGACTTTTATTGAGTCTGGGTCTACAGAGAAATTACATAACAGATTTAAAAGTAATCAGCAATATTATAATTAGAAACTAGGTTCTGCAGGGATAGCTACTGGGTTATTTGGTGCATATAGCGTGCAAATACCACCTGGCAGGAACCGAGTCACATATTTTAAATATCTAACACACTTCAATATTACTGCCACTGTGTTCCTCTGGGCCTTTCTATAATTTCCATATTTAGCCATTAATTAGCAGGGTAGAAGCCTCTGTGTTCACTTAGATGAAGTTCACCATAATGCAAAATGAACAAAGACACCATTTCTATGTTAATACTTCCTTGAAATATCTCAGAGACATCATGAGAAGCTCTCCTCAGAAAAACTAAATTCTGCTTACTTCAGGGATAGATGCATCATATCATGAAGACTGCTGCAGCATAAAAGGGCTAAAAGCCAACAACTCCAAAGAATAACCTCTGAAGTTCAAATACATTAACACCAACGTTTTAAGGATTATCTTCACAGCTAATTTTAGATGTTCCAGTAGCTCCCCTAAGCTACTATGTGTATTGTATCGTCAACTCTCTTTCAAAATGAGACAAGTTTTCCACAATATCCAGGTCAAACCTACTTTATCCATCTTTACTATTTTCTTAACTAGAACTCAAATACTTATCACTTCTTACGTGGTTTGACCCTAAGTTTCCCTTCTTTTATAGTATTTCAAATAAGACAGGCATTTTGACACACACTGCATTTAGCCCCTCCCAAATCTCTGAACTCTTGCACTCTGTTCATCCTGCTTTTAAACAATGTCATAAAAGAATGCAATGGGTCACCTGCTGGAAAAGGCTGAAGCTTGGCCAGTTCTGTATCTTACACACTTTGATGTAAAGAGCCTGTAGAGAACACCTGTTTCATGAGTAATTATGTGGGACCTAGTGGCCCCAGGGTGTCAAGAATAGTATAAAAACTAGCTTTCTGGTTGTCTTCACAAGATAGCCTCCTGGACAGATCTTACAGTTTCTAACACCATGCCAAGGCAACAGTAGAGAGCATATTGAAATATGCTGCATAATTTCCATTTAAATCTGCATAACATTAATGTTGTTCTTGGCATTAACAAATGTCCATGTAGTTTCTATAGGATTGTTCCCCACTTTGCTGCCAGGTCTCTAAAAAGAGCACAGAAAAACCAGAGAAAACCTTTTGCAGCAACACACCCAGCTAGGGTAACTTAACTAAAGCAATGTGTAACAATGTAACACATTACATTGTGTTACAGGAATTTGTAGTTTTCAGAATATAAAAATCATGAATGTTGCTCCCATAGAACAGATAGGAAAGATAAGAATTAAGTTTGAAAGAAAGTTTTTTTAAAAAAGGAACAGAAACAAACAAACAAAAAAAATTAGTAGCTACATTGGAAAAACAAAATAAATAGAAAGCATAATAACCTAATTTTCAGACTTGGCCACCTACATTAGTATTTTAATTCTGTAATGGGGGGAAGTAATCACAATGGGATCTTAATTACATGTATCATTTGCTCTTAATTCCTTTTCATTTTACCCTGTACTTGAAAGGCAGTTGGAAGGTATTACGGAACTGCAGCAAACTGGAGGTAATACAATCAATGGCAGTAAACCAGATTTTTACCTCTAAAATACTGGGTTTAATCTGGCTTTATGGCAATTACTCTAAATTAGTCAATGTGAAGTAAGAAGATGGTATCTGTCTGTTTCCTCTAATGAAACATCTTTTAAAAGTTAGCAGCCTAGATGACAAACACAACAAGAAAATCAGTGATTCAACAGCCCTAAACAGTGAACAATATCTTCAGCCATTTCAGATTACATATGTTACATACACAGATTACATATATTTCTTTCTTTTGAGAAGAAAGAAACTTGCACTCTCCTCATATGTGCTCTTCCTACTCTGCAGAAGCAAAAAAGCTTCAGCTTGAAGTATTGTCTGCTTTCATTTCTACAAATGTAAGCTGTTTAGTAAGTGTAGACATATGCTTGTATATATCAATGCACTCTAGAGAGAGAGTGGGAAAGATAAGAAATTACTCTTCATTTTACAGTTCTATTAATATTTGTGCCTACAACCAAAGTGAAGTTCAGTATGACATGAAACATGAGAGGTTGTGCCTGGGGAATCCAGCCACACTATCTGGGAATGAAAGCAAATCCAAATGTTGGGGTGACAAAGTGCGTAAGGTAAAAAAGCACTGAATTACTCTGAAGAGTACGTTAAATTTACTTCTAGAAAAGTTGAACGATTAATTTCTCCATAAAAGAATACAAATCACAGGCTATATAGCTGGTAAAGTAACTATTAAAAAAAAATAATAATAATGGGGGTGAGGGATAGGTTGGAGGAAGTAGCAACAAATATCAACAGACTGAACTCTTCTTGGTTAGAAAAATTGTCACCTGCAGGCCTTTCCAGAGCCTGAACAATGAAGTCAAAAACATTGGTCAAGATATGTGGCTGGTGAATTTACAGCGAATGTACCACACTGACTCAACAGGAGATATGTCCGATTACCATAATAGTTGTAGACATCATTACAGATGTGGTTTCTAAGTCTATTGCTCTATTTGGAAGTAAAGCATTACCTGTTTTGATCAGTATGTAGGAAGAAAACCACTGTATGAGTGAGTTCAGGAAAACTAAGGAAACACTGGTATTCCACTGCCACTCTTTCTTCATGGTCTCCATTCTCCTTTTAATAACAGACTACTTTAAAATTTAGATGAGTTAGAAAACTAGGCTGTTAACGTTTGTCGAAACAAAAGCTTAGTTAGGAGTGGTAGCCCCAGTTTTGTTTCTAAACTGGGATTCAAGTCATTACTCTCTGCCTAATTAAATTCCTGTTGTAGTTTCAGTTAGAAAAGCTATTACTCACTTTATGTACTAAAGAAGAGCTCATACCAATGACCATGAATAAAAACATACACCAAACATTAACTTGGTAACCCATCTAATAAATTAAAAAATAAAATAAAGTAAAATAAAGTAAAATAAAATAAAATAAAATAAAATAAAATAAAATAAAATAAAATAAAATAAAATAAAATAAAATAAATAAAATAAAATAAAATAAATAAAATAAAATAAAATAAAATAAAATAAAATAAAATAAAATAAAATAAAATAAAATAAAAGTCATATTGTTGCCTAATTTGATCAACATAAAGGCAATTTAAATTCTCAGCTATAATTCTATTGTTTTAATAGGCTTATTAAAAAGATGAACATTATACCAATTGGTTATGCCTGTAGGTGTCAAGGTTTTGGCAGTGGGAAGCTGCAGGGGTGGTGTCTGTGACAAGAGGTCAGGTTGTGTCCTGTTCTGCAATGGGCCCACCACAGCGTGCAACTGGGACAATCAGCCTGTCTGGTGGTGCCCCAGGAAAACATATTTAAGAAAGGACAAAAATGACAGGGAAAGAAGAAATTATGCATTCATGCATGAGAAACAACCCTGCAAACTCCAAGGTTTGTAAAAAGAAGGGGAAGAAAGTGCATCAAGCACCAGAGCAGATATTCACCTGCAGCAAGTGGAGAGGATAATGGTGGATCAGATTATTTCCTTGCGGCCATGGAGAAGACCGTGATGGAGCAGGTATTTTCTTGCAGCCTGTAGAGAGGACCCTTGTTATCGCAGATATCAACACAGCAGGACTCCACGCCAGAGTAGGTGGATATTCCCTGAAGGAATTATAGCCTATAGACAGCCCAATCTGGATCAGATTTATCCTGAAGGACTGTGGAAAAGAGCCACACTGGAACAGATTTATTGTGAAAGACTGCAGCTCATGAAAGCCCCCACAAGAGCAGGATAGAAGTGTGAGTAAGAACAAGTGGCAGTGAGAAACTTTTAAGGACTGCCTGCAGCCCCTACTCCCCATCTCCCCTGCACCATACAATAGAGAGAAGGAGGTAGAAGAGTCAGGAATAAAGCAGTGAGTTTGAACAGCTGTCCAAGGTCAACATCCCACAACCTTAAAACTTCCTCTGTAAAAAAATGTTAGTGAATCAAATATTGCCTTTATATTAAGTTACAATTTTATTAACACTGACATTCATGTATATAAGAATTTACACTCTGGATACCTGTTTTATTCAGGGAATAAAATCTGCCAAACTATGGTTATTTTTATGAACCATTCTGCTACCTTTTGTTTGGAGCTCTAATCATTAGCAACATCTTTAATGCATGTGTTTTTTCACTCTATGGCTTTCAGACTATGGTTGTACATTCTGTATGAGGAGTATTTCCCACAGGTGTTTTTAATTGTAGTCTCCAAAATATCTCTTTATTAAGTAAACAGACATATACTCAGACCTGAAGTGTAAAAGGGAAGGGAATCTATTGACTTAAATATGAACAAAAGAAAAACAAATTTACGAACAAATTTATGTTGTGTGCATGCAGAAAATCTTTATACTTTTAATGCAAAACATTATGTGTATTGATAATTTAGCACAATTTCCAACAAGCAGAATTTAAAATTGTGAGAAGTTCAAGGATGAAAGTATTACTTACCTCCTCTTCTTGATTAAAAAGAAAACAAACCTTACATGTGGCTTAATGTATAGGCTTAATGCACACCTCACTAAGTTAGATGATTAGAAGGTAGTTTCTTCAAATGACATGAGAAAATTCACTGTTAGTACTGGATTGAGTTCTGAACTATTTGGATTATTTATTATTTGTAACTATTTAACTGCAATTAGGGATGCTGGGTGTGTGCAGTGTATGGAGACAAGTGTATGAAAACTCTTTTATTGTGTATATTCTGTGCCTATGTTTTTACAAGTATTCAGTCATAACTATTTCCCAAATATAGATTTTGTTGTTGTTCATGTTGTTCCTGTACAGTCTAAGGGAAAATTCAGAGAAGCAGAATTCAAGATTTCCCAGTTTCTAGGTAGTACTTAAACAAAGCTATCACATTCATCAAGAAGAACTATAAATATATTGCCCTTGGCTATTGCTGCAAAACACTTCTCTGAAAGGTTATCAATACTAAAATGCTTTATAAAGCACATCTTGGACGACTGCTGCTAAAAAGTGCTCTGAAAACATCATAGAACAGGCTTGTGGTTTTCACAGATAAGGCATTTCTAGAGCCAGATTATTTTTATGAACCCTGAGGATGCCATTTCTACCAAGAACACAAGAGCACACTGAAGGGAATACAGTTAAAAGCAAGAAAATTCCCTGCATTTAATGGAATAATCTTTAAAGAAATTCCCATGGACCACTGCTTGTATAGTAGCTCTTCACATTACCAAATCTTTCACTGAAAGTGGCAAACATTTGAGATACGCAAAAATAAGAAAAAGGCCTACACCTCTTGGAACTTCAGTTTTCTCCTTACGGTTCTTTGACAACATTTAGGAATACTCAGCATTCTTCAGCATCAAGCTTCTTCTCCTTCTTTCTTTTTCAGCAAAGAGATTTATGGACTTCAAACTGTGTCATTTACATTTTAACAAAAAAAAAAAAAATACTCAACAGAAACTCACATGAAGCAGAGAGTCCTGAGAAATCTTACAAAGGAAAAATAAATTGCTTCATTGCAATGACGAGCCCCTATTGTATGTAGTTTATGAAAAGCCAACTGTCATGAAAATTCTTAATTTATAGTGTTCAACAAACTGCTACTAACTGAAAAGCATTAATCAACATCACCAGCTTAATGTGCTTTGTCAAACTTCTCAGTCTCTTCTGCCAAAGAAGAGCATTTTTGACAAGTAGATTGATTAGTGAGCTAACCGTGTTTGACTGAGGGGAGAGTGTGTGACAAGAACCTTAAAATATGCTAAGAGTGATTTAATTTGCTCATACATAAGCTGTGTACAATACTATTGTTTTTCAAAATGCATGTCAATAAGACTGATAAGTTATTATGCAGTTCTAAGAAATTGTTTCAAACCTGGTCTCATTCTTCTTGTGAAATAATTTATGAGTGAAAATGTGCAGCTGATCAGAAAGATGCCCATTAGATATGAATACTTATCATCTACAGAGTGCTTTGCTAGCTCAACTGTACATAAAAGGTAACAGATTCTTTCTTTGAAGCTCAAATAAGCATAACAAAAGGTAATATACTTGGCCAACAGCATCCTGGCTTATATCAGGAATTGTGTGGTCAGCAGGACTAGAGAATTGACACTGCACTCAGCTCCAGCGAGACTGAACCTCAAATACTGTGTTCAGTTTTGGGACCCTCACTACAAGGACATCAAGGTGCTGGAGTACATCCAAAGAAGGGCAAGAAAGCTGGTGAAGGGTCTAGAGAACTGGTCTTAGGACCTGTGGCTGAGGGAGCTGGGGTTGTTTAGTGTGGAGAAAAGGAGGCTCAGGGGAAACCTTACCATGCTCTGCCTTAAAGGAGGATATAGTGAGGTGAGAATCAGTCTCTTCTCCCAAGCACCTAGTGCTAAGACAAGAGGAAATGGCCTTAAGTTCCACCAGGAGAGCTTTAGGTTGGATATTAGGTAAAAATTCTTCACTGAAAGGTTTGTGAGGTATTGGAACAGGCTGCCCAGGGAAGTAGTTCAGTCACCACCCCTGGAGGTCTTCAAAAAACATGTAGAGCTTAAGGAGATGGTTTAATGGTGAACTTGGCAGTGCTAGGTTAAAGGTTGGACTTGGTGATCTTAGAGGTCTTTTCCAACCTAAAATAATTCTATTTTGTTAAGTGTAATAGCTACTCCAGAATTAAGGTAGAAATCAGCTTCTCTAGCAAAGAAAGCTTAAAGTGGAATCACACAGTTTCTCAGAAAAACAAGTGCACTATTTTGTTTTTCCTAATTTTCAGATATTTGACCTATTGCCAACAAGATTTTTTTTTTTTTTTTTTTTTTTTTTTTTGAAAGATGTTGGGGGAAATGCAGAGGAATTTTAACACAAGAGGCTTATAAACAAGAGAATATATCTGACCTTTCATGTAATGCCAATGCGGTTTGGAGAAGACCTGCCCACAAGTATTTTCGAAGTCTGAGGTATCCCAAGCAGGACAGATTTGACATAGGCAATTCTGTGACATCCACTTGTCTATTCAAGTATTTGTCAGTATGGGAAGCATGGGAGAGTGTGGCACTGGCTCATCCTGGGCCTAAAGAGCTGCCTTAAATTATTCAAATGAAGTATCTTCCAAAAGTCAAAAGAACAAAAAAGGATAAAATCAAGGGTCTGTTCAGCCTGTTCTGCTTCTGTTAGTAGCCATGCGCAGATATCTAGGGAAGAGTAGGAACAGAGTAAACCTATGTAATTCTTTAGTATGCTTTCATGTACTATGCTTTTGTCAGTTTTAGTTCAGGAGATTTCCTGAGCATGTTGAAATTCTTCTATTTAGTAACCCAAAATGATCTCTCACTCCAAGTGTTTGTTCAGTCAATCCCTTGAGCCAAACATAAAGTTTTGCACCTCTGTGACATCTTTTGGGAAGGTATTGCACAGATAAACACTAGTGAGAAGAACCACTTCTTACTAGATTTCTCAGGTGTCACTCCCTAATGATGGTGACTAGCACTGAGCCCTTCTCTCTGAAGACAGGGTTTTTTCTCTGGTTGTTCCCCATTTTATATAGATCCACACTGCATTTCATCTGCCATTTTATTGCCAATTCTTTCTGTTTCCTAGTATCCTTCTGCAATATTTTGGTCTCGGTCCTCATCCTACCTATCCTAAAAAACGTACCATCATCAGATCTTGTAATTTCACTGCTAACCAATTTTTTCAGGTAATCTGTGAGCATGCTTGCCCTAGCACAGAGCCTTTCCTATGTCATTTTTCCCCTCTTGTGCCATGGCCACTTAATTGCCTTAGAAGCTTTAGGTAAGAAATTTTGTCAATGTTTTTTGGAAAGCCACAGACTATGTCAACCAGATCATCCCTAGCCACAGTCTTGTTGAATTCCTGAAAGAATGACCAGAAGTTGTAAAGATGACCTTGTCTTTTCAGAAGTTATTTTCCAAAGCAGCTTATGTTTACTCAGGTATTAATAGTCTTCTACTGTAGACTCTTCTAATTTGCCTGGTACAGACATTAGGCTTACAGGATTGGAGTTTGTACATTAGAGTTATACTTGTCGCACTCTATCATAGAATCCTAGAATGGTTTGTGTTGGAAGGGACGATAAAGATCATCTGATTCCAACCCCCTGCCATGGGAAGGGACACCTCCCACTAGACCAGGTTGATCAAAGCCCCATCCAATCTGGACTTAAACACTTCCAGAACGAGTCCAGAGGAGGGCCATGAAGACGATCAAAGGACTGGAGAAAAGGAAGGACTGGTTCTCCTATGAAGACAGACTGAGAGCGCTGGGGTTGTTCATCCTGGAAAACAGAAGGCTCCAGGGAGACCTTATAGCAGCCTTCCAGTACCTAAAGAGGGTTTACAGGAAAGCTGGGGAGGGACTCCTTGTCAGGGAGTGTAGGGATAGGACAAGGAGTAATGGTTTTAAGCTTAAAAAAAAGGTGGCTTTAGATTAAATATTGGGAAGAAATTGTTTACAGTGAGGGTGGAGAAGCACTGGAACAGGTTGCCCAGAGAAGCTGTGGCTGCCCCATCCCTGGAAGTGCTTAAGGCCAGGTTGCATGAGGCTTTGGGCTACTCTGAAATCTAGTGGAAGGAGTCCCTGCCCATGGCAGGGGGGATTGGAATTAGATGATCTTTAAGATCCCTTCCAATACAAACCATTCTATAATTCTATAACCTCTGCCAGGATTTTTGCTGCTTTTGTGCTGGAGGAAGGATTTAGCTCTAGCTTGATTCCTTTAGGATACAATTTCTCTGTTGTTCACTGAGACATTAATTCAGTTTGACTATCAGGTCTCTGCAGCATAGAATCCATCTCTATTGCCTACACAGCTTACTCCGTCTTTCATGTATGTTTTGAATCCTGTTAGCAAAATACTCTACTAACTGCTTTTTTTTTCACCAGGTCTCCATTTACAGACAGACATTCAGGCTGCCTGATCTTGCTTCCAAAACCTTTCTGCACTGCACAGAGCCATTTTGTTCCTTTTTTTGGGTGAATTTGGTTCCCATAAGGCTCAGATGAAATCCATTCCTCACATACAGATTCCCTGTATATCACAGGTAAGGGCCAACCCTGGGTGAAGCTGCAGATTGTTTTCTTACAACATCTTCTCAGGCATAGAAACTCTACTTTATCTTCCTCTTTTCCTGCTGCTGCATATGGTACCACGATCTTTCCAGAGGATATTTCCAAAGATTTTTCTTTCCTTTTCTTCATTCCCAAGTGCCTCAAGCAGCAGATTTTCTCTGAAGGATGTAAATTGCCTACACTATTCATATACATACTTTACCCTCCCACAAGAAAGGTATATGACAACTGTCTTGACAGCCCACACTGTGCAAGAGTGAGCTCCCAAATTAGGCATAAATTTCTGCACAACTTTTGCTGCTGCTAGATTCCTAGATCAACAGAAGAGAGCAGTTTGGCCATGGAAAAAAAAAATAATAATAATAATAAAAAAAAATCTTTAAAGGTTCATTCCAGTCATTGAAAACTATAGATATTTTTGACAGTGCAGAGTGACCTTCAACTAAGAAGCTACATTTTGATTCATAATTCTTTTTCTGAAAGAGGCAAGCATTTCTGAAACTTAACAAGGTGTTGTGTAGCCAAGTACAGACCCAAGATAGCTTCCTCTGAATTTCACAAAAGAAATTAAATATAAGTGGAGCTCCAAAATTGTAGTTTCAAGATTTGCAATAGGGAGACTGAAACAGTTGAAAGAAAACCATACAACCATAACTATTAAAAAATAATATCACAAGACCTGCAAAATATATTATGGAGATAGGGCAGAGTATTAACTAACTTCATCTTCCATGGCACTTGTAAGACTCATCTGCCTGAATATCAGTCAATAGCTATCCAGATTCACGCCGTTTCACATCTGCAGTAGCCAATTCTTATATAAGAAGAAAATTTGGATGAACTATTTTATACCAAGCCCTACTTAAGTATAAAACAAATCTAAACTTTTGCTGCCTGAAACAGTTTTTCTCCTGTTTGGTGTCCTGTGTAGGGAAACATGGGAATTTTACTGCCTCTCTTGTTTCTATCTTACATGGGATAAACTAAGTGAAGTCTTAATGCTCAGTAATGTCAATAATAGCATTCTCAATACTTTACAAAGTTATCAAGCATGCAATGTGTCTTACAAGTCACCGACTTGGATTAGAATTTGAAGCAACAATGCCTTATGTTAGCAATACCATAACACTAACAGGTCAAATGAGGCAACATATTACTGGACTTAGCTTGCCTTCCTCTAGCCACATATTTGCATTATGTGGTGTTTTGGTTTTGCTTGTTTGAATGGGTTGGGTTGGGTTTTGTTTGTTGTATTTTGCTTTTAGTAATACAGCATAGGTTAAAACAGACTAACATCTTTATCATTTATTTAGCTATTCATTTATTTAGTCTCTATCAGAATGCCATGCTACTTTTCTGTCTGGTAATATTTTCCTTTTTTTTTTTTTTTTTTGCTTTTTTTTTTTTGACTCATTATTTAAATTTTAGATATCAATACACTTATTGAGAAGTATACACTTCTCATTTATCTATTTTTGGTATTTAAAATTTCCCCAAAACTTAATTGCATTCTTTCTTATCACTTGTATACTATATCTTAAAATGTAAACAATAACATCTTCCCATGTTTTAGCTACAACACCTAAGATGTGCACATGCAGGGGGCTAACTATTCAGCACCACAACACAAGAGACCACTCATGTCAGTTGGCAGCAGCATAAATCTAATTCCCTCAAGGGCCAGAGTGGGCACATGAGAAGTGCAAGAGACATGGGCTAAGGGGAGACACTGCTGTCAGGAGGGGGAGGCACTTGATCATCAGAGCTGTTCCGGCAGTTATCAAATATTCCTAACATTGTGCATACTTGGGCAATTTAAATAGCAGAGCAGAATAGCTCCTTAGAGATTTTCTGCACTTGGTCCCTTTGGAAGGAAAATGCAAGACAGAAAATTAAAACCAGACAAATGATTTTACACAGCTAAATGAGTCAATCGTGTACTAGGCAACGAACTGTTGGCCAGCATATGGCTTACCTATACCAATGTGTATGATTTATCAAGTTATCTTTCCTTAAGGAAATCAAAATTATTTTACTTTTGCTCTGGGCTAAGATGCACCGTTATTGTGGGCCAGCTGACTCACATAACCTTGTTAACCTGTAATGAATTGTTTACATGGCTCTGTCCTCAGTCAAACCCAGCAGAATTTCCCAGGAAGAGAGCACATTCCACTTCTAGCCCTCTGCATCTCACTCCACTGAATTGAAGAGGCCTGATGCTGATAATGGAACCGTCAAAACGTCAAAACGTCAAAAAAAAAAAAAGAGGAACAGAAACGTCTTTCACAGAAGAAAATGTTAGGCAGGTTCCTAACGTGGGTTCATACACACATAATATAATTATAAATTTAAAGTAATGGAAGAGTAAAGGAGATTAATATGGCAAGGACACTATGCATGTGTCCTGTTTTTTCATGTTCCACTGCTGCCAATTTTCACAGTTCTCACAAGTTTCACCTAATTGATTATATGTTTTATTTGTTTATCTTAAAGACCTTTTCCAACCTAAATTATTTTATGATTCTACAATAAAAATTCCCTGCTCCTAGAACCAATATAACGTCTGAGAACATTCAGAAGTAAAAATAAATAAATAAATAAATAAATAAATAAATAAAAATCATAAGAGGAAAATACCACAAAACAACTCTTCTCCTGAATAGTTAAAAGCAAATAATTTTATTTTTTAAGTCAATATTGGATGAGAAGAGTAATTTGAATTATGAGTTATGAACTACATTTTTTGTTGTTTTTTTAAGCTTATGTGTATTTTTAATCACAAGTCTTTCATATAAATCAGTTGGTCCCTCTGCTTCATTCTCTAGTAGTAATCAATCATATTTCCTCTTTCAGTTGGCAAGAAATCAAGTATGTGAAATTCAGCACTCTGTGGCAATTGCTACTCAAAACTTTTAACTTTTTGTCTGAATGACTCTCTAATAATGGGAAACATATCTTAATATTTTCCTGAGTAAGAAGTAATGACAGGACATCAAATACATGGATATGCATATTAAATTTCTTTGATAATGATGATAATAATAATAATAATAATAATAAATGTTTAGCTTGAATATCATAATCAAAGCAATTTCTGCAGTCAAAGAGAGATGGGTACATGGGTTATGAAGAACCCCATGGCTTACACATACACAGCTTTTTCTTTGTATTAGTCATATACAAATTTAGTTATATATGGCAAAATCACAGTAATGATTGGAAATAAAAGAAATTGTTATTTTACTGCATAATAACACCCCAAAAATCTGTCAAGAAAAGATTTTCATGAAACATTTTGCCTTTATCACTACATACATATTATTACTCTACATATTTTATATTTCATATAGTAACTTAGGCAACTCAGTAACAATAAAAAAAAAAAAGCATAATATCCTTCACATGAAAAAAAAAAAAAAAAAAAAAGTACAAATAGCTAGTGAGTTAAAAGTAGCAGCAAAGGCTTCCTTCTTCAATCTTATTTTTAAATAGACACCAAGTGGGCAGCAGGAAAGGATCCTGCAATATCTTTAAAAGGGTAGAGCTACAAAAATTCCATGACTCACAGCTTAGAAAATTACAGTATATATAGGAAAAAAAAAAAAAAAAAAAAAAAAAAAAAAAGTTAACCTTATGATTCATACTGTAATTAGCAGCTTAGAAAATGCAGAACTGAAAATCAGTCAAATACCATAGCCACTCAGGGCTTTGGAAATAAGGACAAGAAGTTTAAAATCACTGCACACATTTTAGAAAGGTTGCAATGAAGAGATTTTGAAAAGGAGACACTTGTAGGAAAGAAATCATGCATCAATTAGAGATGAAAGATTTTCCATTGTAGAAAAAATCTCTTCCTAGTAATAACGCAAGCAGGAACTTCAGAAAATAAAGTGATCCTTTCTCTGATCAACAAGTCCAATTTGGTTAGTCAGACAATAAAATCAAGTATCAATTAAGTTTTTCCAGAAAGAATATTTAAATGCAAATGAGTACCATTAGGCTGCACTGAAAGTACTATGCAAAAGCATCATATTTTCAACAAAAATAAGTAATTGTTCAAAAACTATAGTATAGCTGTCATTATAAGTCTGCCTCAGTGTGGTGGGTTAACCAGATGCCCACCCAGCCACTCCCACTCCCCCTCCTCAATAGGACAGAAGGGAGAGACAAGATGAAAAAACTCATGGGTCAAGATAAGAACAGGAAGAACACTCTCCAATTACCATCAACGCCAAAACAGGTTCAATTAAAGAAAGATTATTACCAATTAAAAATTGAGTTGGATAGTGAGAAACAAAACCAAAACTAAAACACCTTTTCCTCAGATGTCTTCTTCCCAGGCTAATCATCACTTCTTAACTTCTTACTCATCTTTCTGTTCTTCCTTCTAGTAGCACAGGGGGATGGGGAATGGGGGTTGTGATCAGTCCATAACTGTCTCTGCAGCTCCTTCCCACTCACTCTTTACCCCTCTTCCAGCATGGTCCTCCACAGGCTGCAGGGAAACAATTTGCTTCACCATGGCCTTCTTCAGAGGCTGCAGAGCCTCTGCTCCAACACCTGGAGCACCTCTCCACCCTTTTTTATTGACTGTTGTGTCTGCAGGGTTGTTCCTATTGTATTTTTTCCTCACTCCTCCCTCACATAGCTGCTTCACAGCATTTCTTTAACTTTACTTTTTTTTTTTTTTTTTTTTTTTTTTTAATTGACACCACTAGCATTACTCATGGGCTCAGCTTTGACCAGCAGCAGGTCCCTTTTAGAGCTGGCTATAATCGGCTCTGTCTAGCACAGGGACAGTTCCTCGTGTCTTTTCACAGAGATCAACTCTACAGTCACCCTGCCACATAAACCATTCCACTCAGTAACACAACAGGGTCTAAACAGGAAAGTAGGGTATTTTGCAGCTTAAGAGATGTGATAGCTCAGCTTTGTGTCCGAGGCTGAGAAGACTGAAAGATTCATCTGAATACTGGCTTTAAATGCTCAACCTTGGGAGGAGAGAGGAAAGCAAGGCCTAATTTGGATGTCTGCCTCAATCAAGAGTAGTTAAACAAATGCTCTCTCATAACACAGTAGCAGCTCCCTCAAGGCCTTTCACACCAGGACCCTGAATATCTACATAGATAGAAAGAGGCTGTCAGAAAGAAAACAAATAAAAATATATCCTGCAAGCTATCTCCCATTGACTTCTAGGGCAAACATAGATCCTTCTCTATAACTAATCAAAATCACACATCTTTATTCCTGCAAAACTTTCCTCAGTCTTTCTGTACTGTTATACTGTCTATACTGTTCCTGAGGTCAGCTGTAGAGCTCCCAACTGCTTTCAAAGTAGTTTCTAGCAAGTGGTGAAGAACACCAATCACATCAAGTGAACAGGGGATGATGACAGACTCTTATGCACTCATACAATTACTCATAATACACTTATAAACTCATGTGGGTATTTTCAGGAACATGTAGGTGTTTATAGGACAGGAAAACCACTTCCTACTCAGTTCTGACTTCTCTACACTTACTGACATTCTTTTCTCTATGTCATGCATCGTCTTTGGTACTAAAATATGCACATATACAGCAGGAGTCTTTCTCAGGTTGTCTGAGGGGCACTCATTCTCTGCAACAAAAAAGAACCAGCATGGAAGACAAAAATAAGCAACCAACACAATACATTTTTTTTTTTTTTAACCTCCAAAACATTGTCTCATATGCACTGAGCTAGTAACACCTGCCAATGCCGTTGTGGTATATTTTATGTAGTGACAGAACAGAGTAATGTTTTCTTGAGAGTAGACATTTCTCTAAAATCATAGTGGTCTTTTTGTTTGTGGTTTTTGGTTTTGGTTTTTGTTTTGTTTTTCCCTCAAGTGACCAGGGTAACTTAATGTAGCACTGTTATATGAAAAGAAAATAAAAAATATGAGTTTTTACAGAATTAGACCTAAAAAAAAAATCTATCAAGAAAAGGGCATTCAAATGTACACAAAATTTTCAGTGGGGATCTAGGAAGGGGATATAATACAAGATAAATTTAATTAGCTTCAAGGAAATGACAATAAGAGATCAGAGGACTGAGTAGAATAGTTAATCTACACAGACTTCAAAAGCTTTTCAGCAGAAAAACACAGGAAAAGACTAATGAAGAAAATTAGAAAGTGTGATATAGATAGCAAAATTCAAAGTGGATTCCAGAATGCCATTGTTAGATTAATGTTTGTTGTATAATACATGCAGGAAACTAGTCTTCTTTTTTTTTTTAATATATATATATAAAATATGAAAGGCCTAGCATTTAGCCCAAAGCTGTTGTCATTATATCACATGTATACTTTGTATCCTACTTATTCTGTATACTACTGTATACTACTATGCTCTACTGTAACGGGTGTGAATTCTTCCGATCCTGTTTCCTGTACATGCTTTTCAGCTGTATTCTAGTAATTATTAAGTCAAAACTGCACCCTGGTATTTATAAAACTTACAAAATCCTGAGGAACCTGAAGAACATTACAGTAATTTAATGGAAATTCTACAAACCCATTAGAGAGTAATGGTAATGAACCATGGGACAGTGGAAGTTGGACAACAGTCTGTCATGGAGCCCATAGGAAAGAGGCAAAAGTAAAGTGAAACAAAAATGGTATTGCTGCAAGTTCTCCCTGAAAGAAAATGAATCTTATTAAAATTACTTTCAGACTACTAATGAAGGAATATAGGCAAAGGAGACAGAATAAGATGGGCAAAACTAATTAGGTTCAGTGACTCCTACTTCTAAAATTAAGAAAAACACAACTGTCTCATTATAAAGCTATCATGAGGACTTCTCTACAGCCATTACTTTGCAACTACTGCAGGTCACACCGCATGCCATACAACATGACTCCATGGCAATGCATCAAAGTATCACTGTGGTTACTCTCATCAAAAAGAAAAACTGACCTTTCTGTTTTAGAATACAACTGGTTTACAATGCATATGGTCTTTATTTCATGTTAATTTAGTCCAAGTAGTACCTAGAAAATATTACTAAGTCACCTGAATTTGAATAAACACACAATATCACCTAAGTTGATCATGATTGTTCCTAAAGCAGCAGTAGGATTACATCAGCAGCAGTCAATTCAAATCATGTTTGAAAGTGGTTTGTTTTTTTTTGTTTGTTTGTTTGTTTGTTTTTAATGGTCTGTGAACAGCATTAAGTTATACGCATTTTGCATGTTCTATACAAATCACATGACCAGCTTTCACAGAAGTGTTGCATATAGAGGCAAAACAAGATAAGCATGGGTAACATAATAGTAAAAGCCACAATAAGATGCAAGGAAAACAGACTCAAAATCCTACAGGTAGGTCTCTCTTCTACATGTGCTGGATAGATCACAGAATTAATAAGCTAACTTATTTTTCGGTACCTGAAAACAGTCCAACATATTTAATATACCCAATTTAAATACCACTTCAATACCTCAATTTAAATACCTTTAAATACCACTTTAAATACCTCAATATGTTATTATTCAAGATTCTCTTTCACATCAAAATCAAACATAACAAGAGTCCTGGAATTAAATTTTCACCCTTCACTAGTGGCAAAGAGCAGAAAACTGTAACAGCTTATCCTGAAGAACCTTTCCTTTTTGTAACACAAAAGACAGAGCAGATTATCAGACTTACATAGGAAGATGCATATGATACACTTTAAAGATTATAAAATCCGTAAAGCAGAAATAAATGAGTAATGATGATTCATAACTGTCCCAGAAGAGCAATTTGGAAACAACAAAAAGAAATAACATCTTTCAGAGTGAGATCCAATTAATCTTTAATCTATATACACATTTTTCACCCTACCTAAGTAATTTTCTTATAGAAAGACAGAAAGATCTAAAGCCTCAAATGCATTCTTAATTTTAATAATACAATATTAAATATCAGATACAAAGAATTCTGATACAGTGTATGAACTATGAAACATCCCATAAAACTATAGCATAATTGAACTCTGTAAAGACGTCAATCAACCAAATCCTTTGGAAGTTAACAGAAAAACTCTCAAATGTGCTATTAGAAGTCTTCAAGCATTCAGAAGCCACTAAGCCACTCAACCAAAAACCTGCTATGCTTGAAAAATGACAACAAGCACAGTATTACGTATACGGTTTTCTCAGGCTGTTTGGCACAGTACAAGATACTTCAGAATTCTTTTCTCTGAATGATAAATTTCATGTACTGCATTGTAGGCTAGTTATAGCACTCACAAAACAAAGAGATTGCAATTTAAGGACCTATGTTTTCTACACAAGTCCATTACCAAAGAAAATGGGGAAAGAGGTGATGGACTCTCCATCTAGGTAAAAAGAAGTTATCTGGGCAGTACTAATAGTATAAAACACTTAATAAGGTAAAGATAGTTCTTAATTGTGTCATTGTGCATTTTTGGAACACCACATATCATAAACTAATTAATCTTCACAGTTATCTTATTAAATTGTTTGGGAGATCATTACCACTACGTTATAAACACAGAGCAAAGATATATTGAAGACAATATTTCATCACGTGGCACTTACAGGGCAACCAGGCGATCAGGCCCAGTCAGCCTGGGTTTATGAAAGGCAGGTCCTGCTTGACGAACCTTATCTCCTTCTATGACAAAGTGACGCGCTTAGTGGATGAGGGAAAGGCTGTGGATGTGGTCTACCTTGACTTCAGCAAGGCTTTTGACACCGTTTCCCACAACATTCTCCTCAAGAAACTGGTTGCTCATGGCTTGGACTGGCGTACACTTCGTTGGGTTAAAAACTGTCTGGATAGCCGGGCCCAAAGAGTTGTGGTGAATGGAGTCAAATCCAGTTGGAGGCCAGTCACTAGCGGCGTCCCCCAGGGCTCAGTACTGGGGCCAGTCCTCTTTAATATCTTTATTGATGCTCTGGATGAGGGGATCAAGTGCACCCTCAGTAAGTTTGCAGACAACACCAAGTTAGGTGCGTGTGTCGATCTGCTCAAGGGTAGGGAGGTTCTGCAGGAGGATCTGGATAGGCTGGACCAATGAGCTGAGGCCAACTGTATGAAGTTCAGCAAGCCCAAGTGCCGGGTCCCGCACCTGGGGCACAATAACCCCAAGCAGAACTACAGGCTGGGAAATGAGAGGTTAGAAAGCTGCCTGACAGAGAAGGACTTGGGAGTATTGGTTCATAATCAGCTGAATTTGAGCCAGCAATGTGCTCAGGTGGCCAAGAAGGCCAACAGCATCCTGGCTTGTATAAGAAACAGTGTGGCCAGCAGGACTAGGGAAGTGATTGTCCCCCAGTACTCGGCTCTGGTGAGGCCGCACCTCGAGTACTGTGTTCAGTTTTGGGCCCCTCGCTACAAGAAGGACATCGAGGTGCTCGAGCAATTCCAGAGAAGGGCAATGAAGCTGGTGAGGGGCCTGGAGAACAAGTCCTATGAGGAGCGGCTGAGGGAGCTGGGCTTGTTCAGCCTGGAGAAAAG
This sequence comes from Aythya fuligula, assembly GCF_009819795.1. Lineage (NCBI taxonomy): Eukaryota > Metazoa > Chordata > Aves > Anseriformes > Anatidae > Aythya > Aythya fuligula. Next base: position 99,438,709 of record NC_045560.1, on the reverse strand, counting down.
GAGGCTCAGGGGCAACTTTATTTCTCTCTATAGGTACATTAAAGGAGGCTGTAGCGAGGTGGGGATTGGTCTGTTCTCCCACGTGCCTGGTGACAGGATGAGGGGGAATGGGCTAAAGTTGCACCAGGGGAGGTTTAGGTTGGATATTAGGAAAAAAATTCTTTACTGAAAGGGTTGTTAGGCATTGGAATGGGCTGCCCAGGGAAGTGGTGGAGTCACCATCCCTGGAGGTCTTTAAAAGACATTTAGATGTTGAATGTAGTGCTATGGTTTAGTAAAGGACTTATTAGCGTTAGGTCAGAGGTTGGACTGGGTGATCTTGAGGGTCTCTTCCAACCTAGACCATTCTGTGATTCTGTGATTAGCAACAGGTCTGGGACAGGATCTCAAATTAAAGATTTTTAAGACATTATGAAGGGTTCAGAAACATGAATGTTAGTGAAAGACAATCCCTTTGATTGTTTGTCCACTGCACTGTGGGGTGTCTAGCTACACAGATACTCTATTTACTTATCTGGGCATCTTCTTCTGGGACTCTGAAAGGTTTATTAAAAGAGCAAGTCATCTTACACTTGTGACCACAGAATATATTTCCTTTTCAGATACTACATTATATATAATGCTGGCCTTAATAAATCATGTATGTCACCAAATATCATGCAACTGAACAGCCATCTCTTACAGTTTCAGTCAAACACTTAGCATTGCCTATTAATTTAGAATTACTAAAATCTGTCTCCCATGAAAGATAAATCCTAACATTAGATTATATCTAATAAATACTAATTGTGTACATGACTGAAGAGTGCTATACAAAGGCATACAGTCAATCTATATCCCAAGATTCTTTAGTTTACAGTTCCTTTTGCCATTATATCAGTTGCTCTGCAATCGCAGAAGTGAATCTGTTGGTGCAAGAGAAGCCTGAGGAATATACATACTGCATCTGTCTGCAGTACTGCTTAGAATTTGTTTGTACATATGATACTGAGATTAAAAATAGATTGCTGTCCTTTACAGATATTTCCATTAGCATAAAACATTAGTGTAACTATTTTCTCTCCCAGTCTACCAGTACATGGTGTGTAGTATATACACAAAACACAAGTAAATGTAGAATCCAAGGAAAGAAGTTTGAATCACTCCTATCAGTAATGTATTTCATGGTGTAAATACGAAAATTAACTTTTCCAGCATGAAATTTTCTCCTTTACAACAAGGCTTTTTATCTTTTTTTTTTTTTTATTAGTTCTTGTAGTCTGGAATTGTTGATATAGATTAATTAAATTTTTCAGAGAAGCCACCTGCAGATACATAACCTTCCAATAATGTTTCCATTGTTGAAACAAAATGTTTGAAGTCAGACAACTTTGTCATTAGTCAGTTTTACACATTAAGATTGAATTCCGATATTTCACCTACTTACACTTCTTTTTTCTTTTTCTTTTCCTTTTCCTTTTTCTCCTTTTCCTCTTCCTTTTTCTTTTCCTTTTCCTTTTTCTTCTTCTTCTTCTTCCAATGTACTGAGTAAAATCAGTAAAACCAGATATCTGACTCAGGTTAAATGAGGGTAGATATAGATATATCTATAGCTGAGTTATTTATGCTATGGTGATTAACTTCTTATATATAAATATTCAGGTTATATGAAAAAACTTTGACGTTAGGCTAGTGGCATGAGGATCTGCTAGAGATGGAAAAGACATTAAAAAGACATAAAACATTACTCAATTATATACAATATTTAAGTCTAACAGGAAGACAGAAGCTATTATCTGGTTACTACAGCATTTAGTGGGAGAGTAAGTACCTCATCCTTACCCATAATCTTATTCAGGTAGTACAGGGAATTCAGTCTGGATCTCCTGTGTCCTACAAAAACTTTGAGGTTACTTTATTTCCTCTCAATATGATTAATAGAAAGTGCTTCTACTTAGCTCTATTTGTGGAACAAAAATCCCCAAAGATATAAATTAATGCTTTAGTGATTTTAATTATTATTCCCAAGTAAACAGTTAGGACTAATTTGGCTCATTAAATATATCAATTTCAGATTAGTTCAAACACAGTACAATAAAGAATTCAATCCACTGGAACAGAGCTACTACAGAAAACTCTGGCACTATGATACTATGGACTCAGCCCTGCATCTTTTTCTGGTCTTCAAGATAATATGTTCAAGGTTTCTTAATTAGAATAACCAAATTTCTATTGACTTGAATGGTTTTCAAGCTGCCAGACACAATATTCTTATGTTTGATAGCAACATTAACTTTTTATCTAATTTTGTATTCCTAAGAACATAGTCATCAATGACATATTTCCATTGAAGTTCATAAATAAGTTTTTAAACTTTTGAAAAACAACATTCAACACAGCCAGTTCACTTGCTGAGACATTATCTCACACAATTCTTGTAGCTTTAATCTAGAACATGGTATGTACTCATTTTTACTAACTCTTAGCAATACAACATTACTAAAGAGTAACAACTAGCAAAGACAGAGGAAAAGAGCAATGAGCCCTGAAATATACTTTATAGATTTATTTTTTTTTGGGGGGGGAAGGCGGGGGGGACAGGGAGTTTCCAAATGTTTCCAAATTACATGAAAATTCAGTTCTCCTAGGCTGTGTTGCAAATCTAAATTTGCAACTGCTCACTCTTTCCAAACACATTCCCCAACAGTTTAGCACATTTCTCAAAAATGTCACCACTCACTAGAGCTTTTGTAAACACAAACGTTAGGGAAGTATGCCAGTAATGAACTGTATTTTAAACTGACACAGAAGTTTATGGATTAAGGAACCTTCCTACTATATGTATATCATATATTACGTCTGGAAAATCAGAAGTGGTTTCTGTTTCTTTGTGTCTGTCAAATGCTAGTAATAGATAGTTAATAGGTGTCTAATTTTAAAAGAATTTCTGCAGAGACCAATACTTACGACAGATGCAGTCTGTGGAAATTTCAGAATACATACAGATCAGTTCTTTCCTTCTCAGATTGTTTTCAATCATGTATTAGAGAAAAAAAAAAAAAAAAAAAAGTTCTAAAATAAACTCAGAGGGCTTAAAGCCAAGTCTCAGTCTAACTACAGAATTCCTGCTCATATTCTCATTTTTAATACCATTAAAAATACATCTATATTGGCATTGTTTGCTTTGTTCTTTACCGATGTTTACCTCAAAAGAATAACATTTAGTTTCACCATGTATGATTCCCTTTTTTCTTTTACTTCTTTTACTGTTCAAAATTTTTATACAGAATTCATGGTCATTTGTCTTTTATATTTAAAATCACCCTTTGATTTTTTTTGTTGCATTTTAAAATCTGTTTTTTGTAATACACCCGTAAGAGGAGCAGTGAGCCATTTACACGTAAAATTTCTCATATATTTCAAACTAGAAAACATAACAGTTCATGTTTATCATGGCCTTCCAGCAGCTCTCACAGGATATCATACAAAAACTGCATGACAGCTATGAAATGGTGCTGTATCATTAATGAATAACTTACCATAAAAGTCAAAATCCCTTGGCTTCTAAGGACATCTTTAGTAATTACATTATATATAATCTTAAAACAGTGATAATCTGCCCTTTCTTTCTTCTTTCCTGAAACTCCATTTGGTGGAATATCTCCTATATAACAGCAATTTATTATGAATGAGACTACAGAGCTTCAAAATTGTTAATGCAAATCAAGTCATTTGATAGCTTTGGAGTGAACAAATACAAATATTTTTTTCTAATTACTTAATACATTCTCTTGAATAACTTTCAAACATTTAATACACATTTCTATCATTAGCATAATATAATCATAATGTTCCCATTTAATTACAATTTATTTGAATGACTAATCACAAGTTTCACATTTTAAAACAATGGGAACATTTTACAAACTGCAATGTACTATCTGCCTATCAATTCATTAGCATAAATACAAGTTGCAAGACACATTGCTAACACTTTTATTAGTTAATTCTCTTTCAAAAATATTTCTTACTCCTTTTGCAATCTTTATGATAGATTAGCAGAAAGTGAGTCTGCTGGATACCTGTGGACTCTGCAAAGAGAACTCTGTCCAAAGAATTATATACCCAAAATACTGTTGATTTTTGTTTGTTTGTTTGTTTGTTTCAGCCTATGCCACTAATAATCTCAGTTACTGGCATCAATCCAATAAAAATGAGTCATTTTATTTCTGAAGGATGTCAACTGTATTTTTATAGGTGTGTTAAAAATAAAGGACTCTATAGTCAAATAATCAACTAACTCTTTTGTACTTTCATGAAATGATGGAAGAGCAGAAAGCAGAATAACACGTAGGAGAAATTGAGGAAAAATGTTACGATCAACCCTTCTGTACTTTTCATTCAAGCTGTCAAACTTCTGTCCCCTCTAATGTGCACATCTAGGCTCATTAGCAATAAAGCATACCTATTTGGTCAAATGCTCTCCATGCATATTTCCACATGCAAATAAGAATACATTGATCATCACAAGTCAGCACTTTTTCTCCTACACCACCTTTCTGTGCAAGGTTCTCTCTTTTATATGCACAGTTTCTTTTTTCTTTATTTATATGTATGCTGCTTTGATATTTACCTAACAATTAATGCTTACCTTCCTCATTGCAATGATAGGTTTTCAATCTCAGGGAGCTCTTAAAAGGAGTATGATCTCCTGTGAGAGCTGCCGGAAGTAAAAAAATAATTACTTAACACATGCAACCTCTTTAGTCTATTTGGCCAACCTAAAGCACCCAAAGTGTGAGTTGGTACCCTGGCAATGAACAGGCCAGGCTGCCAAATGTAGTGCCCGTCCTGCACAGTGAGAGACTATGTCAGTACCTTTTTGGAAGTGAGCTCATCATCACAACTGCGATGGGACAGGTGTCAAGGAACTGTCAGCAAGTTTCTTGCTAAGAGGTAATGCAATTTGTAGCCTTGTTTTAGAACTGAGACGCATAGCAACATTTTACAATTATAATTACGGAAAGACGGGATCACTTACCAATGGTGTATGCATCCAAGAGGGAATGATTTAACATAATATCATAAAGTGGTGACAAAACTCTGTCTTGGTAGTAAATATATTCATGCCCAAACCTAAAATCTGTACTCAAGGTATTTTCTAAAAGTGACTCTCCCTGAACTTAACACAGGCTGAACAGCCTGATGGTTATTCAAGCAGCTTTTGAAACCTACAGTAAAACAAAGGCACATATCTACTATATTTTTAAAAAATATGGTTTGTTTTTTTTTAAAAAGTTAATTGGCAATAAAAACTCTCTGTGCTGATAATGTGAATTCAGTGCTCATTCTTTCAAGTGCTTATGCTATCAAAGTACCTTTCTTACTAAAAATGATTATGAAATTATTAATGGGTGAACAGATGGAAAATTAAAGCAACTTAACTATCTGAAATATTTAGGTCATTAATCACTTTATGTTGTTCTGTTGTGAATTTGCTCATTCCCAAACACAGGCTGTAGTATCACAAAACAGATTTCCTTAGTGCATTCTCCACTAGTAATCCAGAATATGCCCAAATTGCAGGCATTAGTACAAGCTCTGTTAATAAATCTGCCAGTTCCATATGGCTTCTGTAGGGGAATATCTGTCTCTGCTTGAACACCATCAAGAAACTTTAATTGATTTCAGAAAGTTACCATAAATTTGTTCCTGGAGGGTCTTCTTATTGGCAGTAAGATTTCTCCCAACTTCAGTTTTTTTTGGACAGGATGATTCTTCAGTCTATTTCTTTGCTAAGATAACATTATTTATTGTTCTTTTCTGACTCTAATGGATGAACAGAGCTCCTCTGTTTTCCTATTGATCTTTGTTCTAATTTGTAAACATAATTTGTTGTTTTTTCTTTTTGTTGTTGTTGTTTGTTTGTTTGTTTCCCCATGAAGATTCATATCTGAGAAAATGCTGCTCTCGGGCCTCCATTCTTCCATCTCTCCCTTTCTCCCTCTCTCAATATTTTAAAAGCAAATAATTAATAGATCAGTAAATTAGAATAATGAAAACTGAATAAACATCTCCCCAAAATTAATTTAAAATAGTTTAAATGTCTGTTAGAATATAACCATCCATTTTCCATTTTCCACCCTCAAAGATATAAATCTGATGTATGATGGCAAATGGCTGATATGTTATATACAGTGAAAAATTTGATTCTTGTAGGTTCTTCAGGCTTCCTTTCACATAGATTCTGGCAGAGCAAACCTTCCCATTGTGATCTGATTGCAGTCAACAACAACTGTTATATTTCTGATTTATTATTTATTTATTTTTTTTTTAGCCAAAATAAAACAACAAAACACTGGACTCATACAATATTTTAAGCTTTAAGGGAAACCTGGATGTTCAATCTCCTGCTCAAAATAGAGCAGACTTCAAAATTGCTTCAGGTTGCTCAAGGTCTTTTCCTGACAACTCACTAAACACAGATCACTAAACACAGAGATGCCATAACCTTTCTTAGGAAATTTTCTTACACTTAACCAGTCTCATTAGAAAATAAATGTATGGACCATAGATCTTATTTTGGGTTTAGTCTCTGAAATCTAACACTAGTGCTCAAAAAGTGTCTACTTTAGTACAGCTATTCTGGCACTAAATATTTTAGTGGAATAAATACAATAATTATATAATAGTATAATTAAGTGTGAAGCCTGTAGCAGCTGGAAATCAATACTGCTGTAATAAAGAAAATGAAGAGGAAAAAAATGCAGAAAAAAAAGATACAAAGAAGAGAGAAAAAGGCACAGTAAGAAAGTGAAAGCATCAGAGAACATAAATATCTTTGTTCTGAAAGGACAAACATATGTTGAACAATATTTTTTATTAAACAAGAGGAAATAACAGCTGAAATGCAGCAGCAAAAATTTTATTTTTGATCATCATGAAAACTACCTAGAGTTTGATTTTATATACGGGAAATTTTAAATGTGTTTCAACAACTTGTTGTAATCCACTGTTTAAGTGTTTCTCTACATCCTTTTTTTCTGTATGATTACAGAGCCTTCCCTTGATGGGGATATCTCCCTCCCTGCTGATCCAGTCACAAAGCTCAACTTTGTGACTAATTTTGAATCACATCTTTTTATCACTTGATTTCAATGTTTATCCTTAATCTCCAGGAATACTTAGCCTGACACAGGGTGCATTTAAGTCTCTACCCTTAAAAGTTAATTGCAATGTGTGGCAGTCAAAGTAGCCAAATACAATTCTCCTCTGAGTACATATAGTACCCGTTCTAAATTAGTATCTCTTTTTATACCTTTGATTCCTCTGATTTGCTCTTTTCTGGCTGTTTAGAGATGGGGAACCAAACAACATTGATCACATTCTCCTTTGTAGTGACATTCACTCTAATAGCTTTTATCTATGATTTTGCCATATTTGACTTCAAAAGATTATATACATTATACACACTGAAAGCTGCTACCAAGCTTCCTTCATTTCCCTTCCTTAAAGATCAAATCAAACCACAGGCACTAGTAATACAATTTTGAAACATGCTGCTTGCAAGAAATTATAGAAGAAAATCACCTCTTTACTAAAGCTTTTCCCCTTTAAGAAAAACTAGTAGGTTTGTTGCTCAGATGAGCATATCTTCTTGTGAAGATTACTGAAATGTCAAACAAAATCTTAAATAAATCTACAGGGGCCATGACAGGGCTCTGCATTAACACAAACCCTCAGATTCTAGCCCATCTGACTTTTTGTACAATTTGTCTTTCATGTTGTTGCTGGGCTCACTGTATTTCCATAGTTACCTCCTCAACCTGTGGTTCTGGCTAGTATGTCAGAACAAGAAGCAGCAATTTACACATAACTTTTCTCCTCCTGACTTAAATGCCAGGCACAATTATATATACTGAGAGTAGGGCAAAAATAATGAACCTTATATGGATTTGGACTCATAGAAGAAAAGGATTAATTTGTTATTTGGAGCAAAGAAAGTTACTTTCATTTACTTCATAGTCATTCCTGTCTACCCTTGCGTCCCAGTCATCTCTCTTCATTTCTATCTACAATGAGGAGGACTGAATTACAACATAAATATTTCACTGCAGTTTTTAAACTTTGCTGGTTGCAAGTGCAAATCGCTAGTTTGTTAGCAGTGGCATTTGAGGTGAAATATCACTTCTAAAGATAGAAAATATCTGTCATAGCTATTAGATAAAAGTCAAAGACTGAAGGTTTATAATATATCTGTTCCGGTAAAATCCCTTATTTAATATGGAAACTAAAATGGTATTTCCTTCCTGGAAGAGGGAAGGAGGAAGACAGGAGGAGGAAAAAGGAAGTTTGTGCAGACATACCCTCCTACAAAACTTTCCTGAGAGATCAAGAGCTCTGAATATTACCCACACAGGAATAAACCCACAATAGTAGAAGTGCTATTCAGAGAAAGTTTCATATTGCTTCTGTCCATACAGACACAGGGATTACAGAAATAATATAAAGTACAAGACAACACTAGATGTGCCATTTTTCCCACAAAATGCATAGCACTATGATGACTTCTAATGACTGATCAGAAATAACCAGGAAATAATTAAAAACTATAATTGCTTTTACTGTTTTATTTTGCAATAGCATAAAAACAGGATTATAACCTGCATAACAGCTAATGAGCCAAAAATTTGTTAAAAGACACCCCAAAAAAGAGTAAAAAGCTGCCCAGCAATGAAATATTGCATTAAAATTTTCACATTTGGAAGTACAAAAAGCAGAAAGAGAAGTGAACATAAAGTAATTCAGTCCTAGAATCTAGAGATTTGAATTGTCAAGACATCAGCAAAATGATTGTGTTTTCTGTTACAACTGAAAATTGAAAATTTCACAGAAAAAAAAAAAAAAAAAAAAAAATGTTTTGAGTTCTCAAGTTTTTGTCAAATTACTTAAGCAGGAGAAAATTAATTCCATGACTTGTTCAAGTAAACAGTTTTTTAAGCTGTCTAGCCTAACAACATAACTTTAAAGACAGCAGTAGTCTACTGTGCTTGGCACAGGAACAAAAAAACGTTGCAGAAGTTGAATCAGAAGTCCAATCAAAATACAAAGAATTTGATAATGTTCTACATGTACATGTATGACCATCAATGGACTTTTTTCTTGGGAAAATAAAAAAAAAAAAAACAAAAAACATGGTGTTTTGGTTCTTTAATAAGCTATTTTTATAGCACAGTCTCCATCTAAGATCTCATCTGTGCTACATAAATGAAGCTTATTTTCACAGACCACTGTTGCTCTAACAGTTCTGAGAACAAACACACAGAATTCAACTGCCTGTGAAATTTCTGCCGAAGAAACAACTACAATGACAACTCCTTGTTATTGTCAACGACCAAGTCAAGGGCCCTACTATAAAATGATTACAGGTCATGTATCATGCTGTAGAATGACAGTTATTGCAGGATCCTTCTGAGCATTGCAAGTAAGTGGTGGGTTTCTGCAAACTGCTCCATATTTGCCAGTGCTTACTTTCAGTTGAGGTAGAATTAGGTCAGCAACAAGGGTTTTTGAAAATCTCATCAGAAGCATGCATCAATACTTAATAGACTAATTCGCTCTTTGCTCCGATAAATCCCCTAAAAATCCTGCACTTTTCTTTGTCCACCTTTGCCTCCCCTTCATGCCCATTCCTGATTTCTGCCAATAATGCATACATGCTCTGAAATCAGAGATATAATTATATAACTGTCAAAGTTGACTGTATTCTTGGGAGTTCAACAGTGTAATAAAAGAGTCATGAAACATGGAATTCATATACAGACACACAGACAATGCTGAGTTGTGTTCTGTGTCTTTCCTTCTTACTATAAGAAAATAAGCTCAATTAAAACTGGATTTAAATTGTCCTGCCAATTGCAGCACAAGCCTATCTTTAGTGAAAATAAAAAGTAGTTGTTTCCAGAAGTCTTTGACAGAATGGAGAAGAAATCCAGCCTTCCTTCCACATAATAATATTGTGAAAAATAATTCCTACTCTGTACAAAAAACCTTCAGTGTTTCTTGACTGTCATGTCATCCATGACAGCTTCCTATACCCTATACCCTTCTAAGGACTTTAGATGATAATTTAACTTTCCACCCTTCTACCTCCTCCTCCCCCCCCAAAAAAAAAAAAAAAAAAAAAAAAAACAAAGAGAAAAAGATATATATATATGTTTGATATCATACCTTTACTACTGTATTTACAGTATTTCAATAAATTCATTTTTAAGAAATTGGTGCACTGATTTGACATTATAAAACATGTAATGAATCCTGTAAAAGAGCCGCTTACTGCCTGGTACCACTCAGGGCTAGCCACAGCTTATGTGTTTTGGGTTTCTTTAATACACACAGATAATTGCTGCTCATTCCTCATAGTAAGGTTGGTCTCAGCCAATAAAATACATGTATCTTTCTCAAAATTTAACCCCTTTTTATTCCCAAAGAATAAGAACAATATTCCATGATAACACTAGTCACCAGTACTAAAACTTATGCTATACTTAGTGGAAAATCGTCACCAAATACATGCTTCACTTTAGATCCACTTTAGACTCATTTCAGATCCACAACAGAGTATTCAATCATGACTCTTAAGTAGCCCAAAATAAATGAGTGTTAAATCATCTCCACCTTCTCCAGTTCCAAGGTCGTCTTTATATTCATTGCGGTAGTGAAGCTGAAGCTTTCCAGATAGAGGCCATGCTACATCTTATTTCTCCCACTCTCCAGAGTAAACTAACACTTAATAGGAATACATTGATATCTTCCTATTCTTCAGGTGACTACAACCACCGTATGTGATCCTGCTGTTCATGGCATGCTGGTCATATTTTGCATCCTATGAACAACTTCAGAGAAGCCCATAGTTTCCAGTTAGACTAAGGCATAAATCGGGAGCTTGATTATGCATCACTGCTAGGATTACTGTTGTTCTGCAAATACTTAGAAAAACAGCACATGGCATCTGGGAAACTATTGGCTTCTGGTTTTAAATGCAAACTAAGGAAACTTTCTGGAATTTGGGTTTAGACATAGACATCTACAACCCATAAAAGTTCTGCTTTAACCTTCTATTTCCTATACCATAAATTTGACTTCCAAGGCTTTATATACACAGCATTATATACAAAGTAATGTGTTTGGGAAAACATGACTTTTCACTAACACCAAAGAGTAAGATCATAAAAAATAAGCTTTCTTCATCAGACTGTAATTCCAAGACATAGTAAATAGGACCAAAGTTGCAATCATTCTATTCCTAAATTACATATATTCTGGAGTGTTGTATCTACATCATCTGATAAGTGTGAATGCACAATGTGGTGTTAAAATTTTACTGCAAAGAAAATGTTTTTTAAATTAAATATACATGATTTTCAAGCAGTGTACTTAGAATTATACATATTCATATCCATTATCATCAGAATATATTTAGCAAATATTTATGACGCAATCAGTAGTATAACAATGCTGGGCATTTTTACAGCATTTACATGATCATAGATCTGTGAAAATACTGACTAATTGTTAACAAAGAGATCCCAATTAACTGGCAAGAAAATGACTAATTAAATATATAATAAATACCCGTTTGGGAAACTTGACACAACACCTGACTTACACACTTCTGGAACCTGGAATTATGGAGAAACAAACAAACAAACAAACAAAAGCTTATGATTTATAATAAAAATATCAGTTGTACCATTTTTTTTTTCATTCATAAACTTATGAATGCATTTCATGCACTTAAACTTGGATTTAATATATATTCTTTATCCACCCAGGGTATACTGGAAAGTAAGTACTCAGGAAAGGATAGTTACAGGTACTCTTACTCCTTTTTTCATTTTTTTCTTCAATATTTACATATAATTTTCCCCTCATTAAAGAAAATCTTTTAAAGAACAAGTAACATGAGGAAAGGAGTTACTGCCATTGTCTAAAAATGCATTTCTAGGAATACCGATCAAAAATAAAGTGTTAGGAAAAAAATACAGATAATTATATCTAGAGAATGAAATACATCTCTATATGTGACATCCTCATTTTCAAGGAATCTTCATTTTCATTAGAGAATGACATAGAAGGGAGAGGTTCTTGTTTATAAGCTTCTTTTTAAATACTATTATCATCCATGCCCTTTTTCAAAAATATTAATTTTCCTCACAGCATGCTATTTGCTGTCCTCATTTATATACTGTCTCTGTGATTGCATTCATACTTGCTTTGCTTTAAGCATGTGAGTAATGGAATTTATTTCTATGAATCTACTTAAATAGCTAAAAAATAAAATAATAATAATAATAATAAAAAAGTCTCTTAATGACTGCTATGAGAAAACCAATAAAAGTAATGTTGTTGAAAAAAAATATTTATCTAGTATTAATGTGAGCAAAGATTTGGCTCAGAGTTTCATTTTAGTATTTATTACTCTTAAAGGAAAATAAATAGAATGTGAAAAATTAGTGGGAAAAACTCCAGTCATGTAAATAACCAACGTAATAAGACTTACTGTAGAAAATGTGTGCTGGTGCTAGAGTTGATTTTTCAACAAACAACCCATTCACCTCCTCCACAGTTCAGGTGGAAGATCCAAGGGCATGACATATTCAGGAACCTCAGCCAGAGCTCAATGAGTGCAATAACAAAATTATTTTACAGTAGTATGGTAGCACTCGTACAACACATATCACTTCAGTGTTTTGTGCTGCCTCACGTCCAGTTCCTTTCCTTTCTTTACCAAGAAACAATGTGATTTGCACAAATAGCAATAATAGCTGTGCTACTTCCAAGTTGCAGCTCAAGAGTAAGGTCTTGATTACCCAGCAATAACATAATTCTGTTCCCAGTGTGCTGTCAGTACATTGCTTTTCCTGGAACTGCCAGAACAAATATGTTGTGTTTGCAATATAAACCTCAGCCTCCAGATAAAACACAACTCTACATAAATACAAAAAATATTATTGTGTTCTTACAGAAAAAAAACTACCTATAATTGCCAAACTGGCAAACCCAAAACAAATCTAAGTGTGAGAGTTTTAAAAACACAGCCTTTGTGTATATCAAAATGCAAAGATCAGGTTGTCATAGCCAACCCTATGAAAATGAATTGGTGTCTCATATCAAATACTTTAGGTCAGAAGGAAAAGCTCAGGCTATGTTTAAAATGTTTTCAGATGTTCATATAACATACCATCTTGTTTTTCGTAACTCTGTAGTGATTTAAGTAATCAGTTCTACACAGTAAAATGCCAGTGAAACCACAAGCCTCATATTGTCTTTAATGGGGGATACAGAGTGGTAAAAGGATGTCTTACATGGCACAAATAGTGAAATTGTTCCCTAATCCCAGGATACCTGAGAATCTCCAGCTTTAGAAGGGCTTTATACAGACCAGTCTGCAAGGACTATCTGTAAGAGACTACAGTCCAGCTATGTTTTCTTCATATTTTACACACATGTCAAAAATAAACAGAAGGAGGAGAAAATAAATCCTTGACTTTAAGTATTTTCATGATTATGTAAATTATTTCAGAGTAGGATCATATAATAAATTGCAGAAATCCTAACAAAAGTATAAGAAATTACTTACATGTTGGGAAATCTATTTTAAAAACTACTTCATATTTGGAATATTGACTACCTAGTAAAGCATTCATGGAACTATTTTATAACTAGTTTACTACCTTTACTGATATAAAACTAATTTTGCACTAAATCTTAGTTGAAAAGCCTAGTAAAGATCTCAAACAATCCAATAGTCCAGACTATACTATACTATAACATAACATATTTAGCAGACTTTCAATCAATCTTGTTTCCTTGTGTGGAGTGACAAATTTTAACATGACATATGCATTTTGTGTCATTGTCATAAAATTTGATCTTCTCTATTTGCTTTTGCTTCTAAGCACCTTAAGTATATGCAGAATTAAAAGTTGAGGGAATAATCCAAACATGTAATTTTTTGCCTCAGAACTGAAAACGCAAACGCCAAGTTCACTCTATTATGAAATGAAAGGAAATATATGTATGTATATATACAAGATATTTAGTACTGTACTTTTTATCTGCAAAGCTGAAACTACTGAGAAAAACAATAAGGAATTGGAAAGACAGAAACCACTGCTCACAGAATCTTCTTCTTTGAGCCAGACAAATACCTGCTGAAATTTTGATGAACCTGGATAATATTGCCTACAAAAAAATATTAAAATGACTTATTTTCAATGTTCCTCACTGTCTTCAAAACTTCTATAAATTATAGGCACTGGAGAACTTCAAAAAAAAATCATCCCAATTGATCTATACAGTGAATTTAAATAATAGACAGACTGCAAGATTGCTCAAACACCTTCCAAATGTTCTTCAGTTGTAGTCTGTGTCTTTGAGCATCACTAGCCTTGCCATGTCAGTTTACTACAATGAGGCATTTGTCTACTTATTTACGGGGCAAAAAGGATGCTCCTATGTACATGTTATTTTTGCCATTACAAGAATTGTTAAGAAACAGAGATAACAAGATGCATCCTGTGGTAAAAATAAATAAACAGGTAAATTAAAATAATAATATAATAAGCAGAACTCAAGCCTTTAAGTCATTGTCCTTGAACTCACATTGCAAATTTTACAGAAATTCACAGAAAACATGAGAGTTCAGATAAATTGTATTCTCAGTCTCACAGTGTGTTTTTACAAATAACCATCCATGTTTATCCAGATTAATATCAAATTTCCTCAGTTATCTCAGTTGTTTAGCAAGTTTTCTGTTAATCAAACTCTATAATCATGTGAAGTTTTAAAACATTACATGATTACACATTTTCCAATATCATCAATTCTTTCACAAAGCATAGAAAATACACTACTCAGGCCTCCACTGATTTTGCATCTAAGACCTTGAGAACTTTGAGAACTGCAAGGTTCAACAATCGCTCAGAATTGGCACACAATCCATCCAAAATCCCTCAAGTTATAAAACCTATGCTGAGAAAGTCCATGCTGGTCATAAGTAGGGTTAAGCAAGAAAAAACTCTGGACTTATCTTATTGATCATATAAAGCCAACTAGTTCAGGCTTTTTTTTTTTTTTTTTTTAATGCCTTAACAAAGTAACTATTTACCTAAGAGGGAAAAAAAAAAAAAGTGCAATAGATAGAGACATATATGCGTATTTACATATGAAGTGTAAAAGTAATTTTCACTTTAGATAGATTCAGAATTTATTTTACATATGTAATTGATAGCACCAAGGAAAACAAATTAAACCAGGCTTAAATAGGAAGAGGAGTTCCCACAGAAGACATCACACTAATTTTATACATTCTGTTTTGTTCATATCCTGTATTTAATTAAACTATAGATGTCTTATGTTCAGAATAAAAAGGGTACCCAATGGCATGTGTAGACAGACAAAAAAAAAAAAAAAGACAAAATTTGAAAGTAATATTGCATTTGTCATTTGTTCATATTCATGTTGTTCAAACATAGGAATGACAGAGTTGCCTGGTAGGCAAAAAACACATTGCTAAATGGAATGTTTCTGTTACAGATAATCCATTCTTTGTCACTGGCAAAATTCATACTTTCCTCCAGGACAGATGACAGCACTAGCTGAATAAGTAATCAAAAGACTGTAAGAGTCAAACTTGATGGCTGTTCTTGCATTGCTTTGTAAAGTTTATAGTCAATAAGCAAGCCAGTTCATTGAAAGCAATGCAACCAACTCAAATGCTTGAACTGGAAATGCTTCTGTGGGTGCCAGTGCTGGCTGACTTATATTTCACACTTGCATGGCCCAGACATAAATGATTTCTTGTGGTACAAGGCAATGGAGAATCAGGATTTCTAATAACTGAGTAGTTACTCAGTTAAATGAAAATACAACAAAGTTTGTTTAACTGACAATCCAACTTGGGGTGGAGATAGGATGTACTGCTTCTGGGGTGGAGATAGGATGTACTGCCAAAGAACTGTGGGGTCTTTTTTTCAAAAACTAAACTAAACTAAATTAAAATAAAATAAAATAAAATAAAATAAAATAAAATAAAATAAAATAAAATAAAATAAAATAAAATAAATTTGCTTCTGAGAAAATGCAAGCAGAATGGCATATGATTGACTCTGAGCTACTAAGCTTGAAGCAATATAAAAACAATACAAAATTCTATGATTCTATAATTCTATGGCACAAGGTTTCACTTCAAGTTGAGTGATGAATCAGGCTGAGTCTGGCCAGGGTCTCCAATCTGCATGCATGGGAGAGTTTCCAACCTGCATCCATTCTGCAGAGCTTTTTTGTTGTTTCAACACAGATCCAGCCTCAGACATGAAGGAAAGACAGAGTTGTGAACTGTGTCAGATTTGTATCTCCTGATTATGCACTCAGACACCAGGCGGTATCTCGAGGCAGACAAGGCTTGTTATTACACAAAAGGTGTCAGAGGACATAAAAGACAGAATGCTCACTTGTCTCATGTCCCTGGCTCAGAGAAGTATCTTGTTTCCTCTTGTGTACATGGACATCACAAGTAACTTCTGATATCCATTCAATCTGTCTCAGCATGTGCAAGAAAAAACACGTGTTCCAGGTTAGCACTGGTAGCAGTAAAAATAGCAACACTAAGCAGAAATAGTATACTATATCTTTTCCAGAACACACACAAAAATAATACAGTTCTTATCTCTGGAAGCCTGTAATTAAAGTTGCTAACCCTGCAGTTAGCTTTATAGAGATAAATCTTAAAAACAGTAGAAAATCTCTTTTAAGTCAAAAACACTCCTTGAACCTGTGCAGTTCCAACTATCTCAAAATCGCTGCAGGTTAAGGGGATAGACTGAAGAGACTTCCAAAATCACTGAAACATCACAAAAGAGATGATATTTAGACATGTGACAAGGAATTACAGAGTAGGATTTGAATGAGAGAGAAGAACAAGTAAGACAAGATGTCAGTAGCCAAAAGAATAGGCAAAACATTTTTGGATGATCCCAAGGAGAAAAGACAAGATGAAAGCCCCAGGGCATAGGAGATCATCCTAAGAAAGTGAAAATGTGAGCCATAATACTGAGATACTACAGTGCAATGATGTCAGGAATAGAAAGAAAAATGCAAAGCTCAAATTGACTGGTGAAGCTGTAAATGACCTGGAGGGGGTCTAAAACGGCAGCAACCAGATTAGGCAGCAGCAGGAACTGGTGATGGAGAAGGACTGCTAGGCGCTGCTTGCATCATGCTGCTGCTGTGATAAACCCTAGAAAAGGGAAGCCTGCAGGGGAACCCTAGAATGCCACATCAGGTTGTGATGTTGTTCCTAATGTTTCATGCATTTCTATTATGAAGCAGCAGCAGCACTGCCAGAACTGCTGAGGACAGGCACAAACGACAACAGCATGTCACTGAATCTAAGCCAATGGACCGAAACTACACAAGGAAAGATCCTTGAATCATTCAGTGGTTCCCCCCAGCATCATTTCTGTTTAATCTGCCAGATAGCACAGCTCAACATAGCTGTGATCTTTCAGTAACTGATATTTTTCTTCCTTCCTTCCTCCCTTCCTCCTTTCTTTCCTTCCATCCATCACAGGTTATTTTTTAAACAACGACTAAAAGGTGCAGGACATAAGCAATGTGCAAATAAAAATCACAGCAATAATCAAAAGGAAGGTTTTGAAATGGGGGAAAATTCAAGCTCCCCCACCCCTCCTAAGCTTCTTAAAGCAAAAACTAATGAGCTGAGTCTATATTTAAAGTATCCTTGGCAAATATTTTCAAAATGCAATTCATTGGTTGAATGCACTCAACTGGGTTGATGGAACTGAATATTTCAAAACTTTAAATAGAGCTAAGACATAAACTGCTTTCAGTGTTGGGACTATCTTTATTAGAATTTTTCTTGGACTAGAAAAGGAATGAAGAATATGAGGAAGAAATATATTTTTATTCAAAAGGTCAATATTTTTTTTATTTCATTATACAGAAGCAATCCTCTGAGCAAATCATAAGTTCTTCACGTCAACTCCTTCGTAAATTGAATTAAAGCTCCTTGTGTAAATGTTGTTATTCATATCAAGTCAACTCATTAAAAAGATGGCCAAAGAGTTTCCCCTGTAACAAAAATTATTTACAATGCACTCTGCCAGACAGCTTACATATGTGATTTAGGCTCAGCACACAGTCACTCTGCCACAGGTCACCCTAAGTCAGGTGTATTTGTAGTGCTGCATGGACACTATCACATTCTTTTACTACCTAATGGTCAGTATTTGTACCATGAAATTTTACTTTTTCCATACACTGTAGTTGAAAGCAGATTTTGTTCATTCTTAAACCATGTAATAATGAACAGATTGATAATCTGACTTATAAATTGCAAGCAATATCTGATGTCAGAACACAAACAGATGGTCGGATTTTGTTACAGCAATGCAGGTTGTTTCAGCTCTTGGCTTTCTGTCATCACACCTAATATTTCTACTACTGTTGCACAGCAGAAGCAAACACACTGCAGCTGCTCAACCTACTCAGCCTCTCATAGGTCAAAGCAGCATCTGAGGGACTAACAATCAAGCTGGAAATTAAAGGCCAAGAGATGGGTTGGACCAAGCTTTATCTGGTGGAATTCAATGTGGTATAATGAATACTCAGCAGAGTGGACTAAAGTGCATGTTTGCCAATTTGAACGACAGCAGATTGTACTAACGGATAGTGGAGGAGAAAATAATAAATGTCTTACCAAATTTCTCAACAAAAGGTTAATCCTACAAAACTGTAAGATTTCTGTAACACACCATTGGGATTATATACATGCTCTTACTGGAAATCCCAGTACCCAAACATCTGAAGCAACCAGGGGGCTTACCAGGGGCATCTGGGAGATGAATGAACCTTAGACAACTGCAACCACAGTCCAAACACATACAGCCAGGAGAAAAAAATACTTCTGCAGGAACAAAAGGAGACTGCTCAGAATGAAAGGAGAAATATTTGGTGACAGTGTGTGGTATAATCCATGGGAAGCCTGAGGAAGAGTTCTGTAAGGAAGAGACAGAGTGTGAGGAAGAGTAGTGACGCTGAGGGGAGACCAAGCTCAATACTGTGGAGTCCTTAGGTTCTGGGGAGGATCCTCACTGTTTACTATGCAACCTTGCACACTTACTTACCAATAGATAAATAAGTAAATAGATAAGTCCTTTCTTTCCATGCACTCTGCAAAAACCCAGGTTAGATGCAAACTGGTTAGTTTAGCAAGGTGCTGCTTCGCCTATATAATCTGTTCTTGGTAGTTGCTTCATTTTAGTACAAATGGCTACTCTACACTACTGCTACTTTTGCTCGGATCACATTTATAGCCTCTGTTCCAAGAAACTCCTGCTTGCTGAACCATGTCTCTAAAAAGATAACAACAATGGTATTTTTGTGTTCCATAGGTGTTGTAACTCATACTATAAACAAAGGCTTGTTAGGGGAAGAGGTGACACATCATTCTGTCAATTTAATTTCAGTAAGACTGTTATACCAGACCTATTAATGTAGTTCACTCTACATCTGTGCCTTTTCTGTATGTAATATTGCCAGTTCACACAGATATAATATAAACTTTACAGTAAAATTAACCTTTCTTCAATTTCTTGTTGCATACACAGAACTGTTTTACCTTCTACTTCTATACCTTTTTCAAAATATATGCAACTTAAATCCATCCAACTGTTTCTGCCCTTTTCTATTGTGACAGCTATTCTCATGGTCACAAATGAATAGATTAAGATTACTCTTTTTTTGTCTTAAATGGACCAAAAGTTATACTGCTATCTGATGGGAATGAAGAAAAATGCTTTATATGCCTGTTTATAAGCCTGTTCTAGGCTTATCTTTTTTGTTTTCATGTTTTGTTTTGTTTTGTTTTAAATAAGGTAGCCAACTATCCATGTTTATGAAGTAGTATGATATTTCATTACAGTCTCCTTACAAAATTTCCTTTCTAGTGAATAAGGAACTGTATCATAAAAGTTCCTGAAAAGAACTTTTACAGTATTTTCATTAAACTTCGATTCTCTCTTCAAAGTTCTCATGATTCTCCTTCCAACTGCAAAGTTTCTGCCAGTTTCTTCTAACCAGTCATACCATCTAATAAAGTTTTGTTTTAAGGAACACTGTTTACCCTGAAACTTCTAATAATTTTATTGAGGATTCGTCATAAAAAGGACCACAGAAGGATATCACAGCACCAAAGCATATTGCACTGTGTTTTCCCCTAGACATGCCATTTGTTTTACAGTACAGCTGAGTATGTCGTATTTTCTGTTTTTGCCTGTTTAAGCTCACAAAAAATTGTTAGAGAAATCTCAGGGTTCATATCCCTGCAGAAATAAGTTATTTTAATTTATTTTCTATCTGACAGATGAAAACACGATTCAATGTGGCCACATAGTCACAGATATTGAATTAAAACTGCTTCTGCCAACTTTTCTGAATAAGTAATCAAACCCAGGTTAAAGCTCACATTTTCCATCACACCATAAAATCATTGCACCAGAAATATCACTACCAGGTTTCATTAAGGCATTAAAGCAGAGCACAAGGACAAAATTTCTTATTATTTCAATGATATACCAAATTTTCAGATTACAAAACACAGACACCAAAATAGCAACAAGACATGTTGCATATCCGCTAACTGTTGTCTAAAGGTCAACATTCTTCTGAAGTCCTCGAGGTGCTTCCCTGCTCTCTGCCACTCTGTCAGCAAGTGGTCCTCTGTCTGAGCACTGTGCAAACAGAGCTAAAAAAAGAAAGAATCAGAAGTGCTCCTGCTGTACAAAGTAAATTAAGTCAAGAGGATATTGATGAGATTACTAATTTATTTAACACATACATTGAATTCAGAAAGGGAGTAAAACTTCATCTGTCTCCATTCATCAGCTACAGATTGCCTAGGGCCATGAGCCTGCTGCTAGCCTGTTCTTCATTCTCCTTGGTTTTGCCCAATTTAGTTTTGTTCTTTGCTCTTGTCTGCACTTCATTTGTGACAAACAGTTTAGAACATAAATGTTCTGTTTTCTCACAGTCAACACACTGTCACCTCAAAATCTTTAAAATGACAGACACCAACATTTTTATAGTAGAATCACATTCGCTATTCTTTCTAAATGCTCTCCATGCTGAATTAAATATATATATATATATATATATGAAAAATAACTGTGAGAAAATAAATTTTCACCAGCAGCTGCTCTTCCTTACTGCCTAGATTACCTTCTACAAGGAGAGGAGAGATGTATATGTATATCCCAAGCTAAAATAGACTAATCTCGCCTTATCACAGGATTTTCTGTTTCATCAGGTGTGCTGGAAATGACTCTAAAGAGAACCATACCAAGCACAGCAAAGCATCAACAAATGCCTTGCCTTCTCTTTCTCTCTTACCCTCTCCCTCCCTCTATCCCCCTCGCCCTCTCTCTCTCTCCCTCTTCACTTTCCTCTCCCTCTTTCAGAGATCTGCAGAATAAATGGCCATTTGAATTTGTAGAGTGGTTTTCAGTTACAGGATCTAAGAAACAAATTATCAGTTCCCTCAAGGACTATTGTAGGGACACCTCAAATGTTGTTCAACCTGGAAGCCCTGGAGAACATGTAGTACACAGCCAAAGCAGAAAAAAGGTGCAGAGGACTGGCAGAGAAATGAGAGGAACCAGTTCAGACCCACCTCCTCCTCTCCCAGATTAGTTATTACCCTACAACACACTATTGCCGTTCTTAATGGGAGCACACAGTGCTTGTACTGCCCTAATCTATTGTCATTGCTCTCATAAGACAAACCACAGAAGAAAACATCAATCAATGGGTGCCCCTCTACTCAGACAAACACATAATTTTCTGTTGGATGGAAAAGGGAAATCAAACAACAGAGAAGAAGGGAAACGAGATGGATGATTGAAAAGTGAAATAAATAAAGAAAGAAAAAATTTAGAAAAGTGTAACAGGACACAGAATAGGAAACAGACATGAAAAATAAAAAGTAAACAACTGAATGGAATCATGGCAAAAAAAAGCAAGGTCACACAGCCATCTGCCAGTACCATCAGGGATGCTGAGATGAGAAGAGAAAAAGGCCTGAGCAGCCCTTTTATTGCCACATGCTTACTCCCTTGACCATGAGCTGAAAAAAAGTAAGGTTTGCTCCCTAATCTTACTGCTACTAGAAAAGTCTTCAGCAAATCAATGTGAATAGAGTACCACTCACTATTTCTAGAAACAAAACAAAACAATACAAAACAAAAAAAAAAAAAAAAGAAACTTCATTCTGAGTTTTTCCTACACCTTTCTTACCCTCAGCCCCTGCAAGGTTCAATTTCTCTCAAGAAAGACTTTTTCTGAATAACTTTTCAATGTTTCCTTTTCCTTTATTCCCTTCCCACCTACTTCATCTCAACCCTTCCGCTCCTTTTCTGTATTTTTTTTAGTCTTTCCATGCTGTTACATCTCACCCACCCTGCTTCAGACTAGTACTAGTGAAACTTATCTTGAAATACACACATGCATAGTTGTGATGACTCTAGGGAGAAGAGACAAAGTATAGCATTGGCTTTAAAAGGGACTCAGAACACAGGTACATTACTAATTCACTGAAGAGATTTCCAATTAAAAGGTAAGTTAATGAAGCTAACATTAGCAGGAAACACACTGAAAACAGAAGTCAAATCCCTGAGTTCTGATTATTGCTTTTTGTGCTACCTTCTGAGCAGAATAATTAAACCAAGATGACCATGGCTAATAAAATATCTATGTGATTCAGTTCAAGGAAAGAACAATGAAAGAAAAGGCACTCTGTGTGTGCACACGCGCGCGTGTGTGTGTGTTCATTTTTGCTTGTGGGATCAGAACATGAGAATAGAGTAAATCAGTAAGACAAATATTCTGATTTTCCTAAAAGTCTCCTTTGGTAAAATTCCAGTATTTAAATGTTCATCTTCATAAAATTTACCTAAAATTTGTATTTAAGGGCAGCTGAAATGTTTTTTGTCTGAAGCATTTCATTTTCTTTTTTTTTTTTGTGCTTCAGTGTAAGTATCTTAATGAGTAATTAGCAATATTTATGCTTCCACGCAAAATCTTCCATACCTGTTCAACGTATTCAGATATATTTGTAGTGCTGTCATCTCTACATTTTCAAAATACACACCATTTCAATCATACTGTTTGTCTTCTTTTGTTTAGATGGCTGGGAGTGGCTTGGAGAGGGTATTTCTTTGTTCTTTGTGTGTTTTTCAGGGTTTTGTTTGTTTGTTTGTTTGTACAACTTCATGAGAAAAAGAAAATAGATTTTTGAAAAAAAAAAAAAAAAAAAAAAAAAACAACAACTGTATTTCTCAATTAGAAATCATCACATAGATTGTATTCACTTTCACCCAGTTCTAATTTTAGCTCTTAGCCCTGGATCATATTGTAAGATATGATTTGTGCAAACCACTTACTCTTTCTGCTGAACCTGCACTGAAACAGACTGTTTCAGATGATGATAGAAAACACCTCCCTCTCATTATCTGTTAACCATGTAGACCCTACTAAATGTAATCCAGGATGACTACAGATGTCTACAGTTAGATGATATGGGTCCCCTCCCTCTTCATCCATTGAATCAGAACATTAAAATGTCATTTGTCCATCTCATTGATTTATATCAGCAATACTCTGTAATAACAACTGCCTTGCTGTAAAAGTCTCTGATCCTGAAAACAGATATATGTTTAACATTACTAGTGACATAACTGATAATCAGTGAAATTTCTCAGGACATGAACACTTAATGCCTAATACAGAAGAGTCCTGATCTTGGTTGATGCTTTCAGTGCTACATCTCTACTAATAAAAACAGTTACCAAACCAAGTTTAACTGGGGACTTTCTGTCATAACACCTATACACAACTTCATACCACTATTGCAATATTATCATTTTAGTAGATTAAATTCTGGAATTGTCACACACATTTACTCACTCAGTGATATTTAACTGTTGCCTTTGTGATTTCAGATAAGAAACTGTGCACTATCCGAATACAGTATATGATTAAAATTTGATCCTTTTGCTTCCTCTCAAGATAATAAATGTTATTTTACATAATGACAAGACCTCAGGCTAGCTCAGTGATTGCCTTTGTACCTGCCCATGACTGGGAGAACAGAAGTTCTTCCTGATTGTTTGCTTTCCCAGTGCTCACGCTGTTGAGGTGGGACCACATCCAGTTTGGCGATGAGACAGCAGGCAAGCATCTGTACAGAGTCCCAGAACAGATGCACTGTTGAATGCAAACTGATACCAACAAACAAATACATAAGTAATATTAAACCATCAGATTAAAAACTGCCAAGATTTTGAAGTATAAATGGAATGTTCAGTGGGCTGCACTAGTATGATTAATCATCATTTTAAAAGTACACTGACTTTGCATCTCCATTTTTTTAATCTGTTTTTTCCTAGTAAATTGACATCTCCATCCGACTTCTGCATTCCCACTTGTAATAGCAAAGGTTCTTTGTCTCTCAAACTTTAAAATCTTAAAGCAAAAATAATTCTTCATATTCTCCTAACCCTCAAAGTTCTCTTCAGGAAGAGTATGATTTGTAGGACAAAATGTAAATGCTTTGCTCTTTGCTTTTCACTGCAAGCGATAGAAGAAAAAGTCTAGTAACATACGCAAACTGGTCGCCTTCTATCCTCCTCTTAAAACAGTGAATTCAACTGGATTTCATGCATACATTCCCCCTAGATAGATTTCCCTCATTAACTTAAATAACAGCAGACGTAAATCTTGACATAATCTTCTCCCTGAACTTTACTGTCCATAAAGCATATGGAGATTTCCTTGCCAGAAAGAAACTCGGTCATTTTTACTCTCCTGGTGCAGAGCCAAGGGATTATATCAGTCTGGCTGGCAGAATGAATCAGCAAAACAACTACCTCTCTTTTTTTATTGAATCCTATCAGATTACCAAGTATTTATTGGTTACAGAAAAGGCTCAGAAACTGAGATGTACACTTATAACTGTAGATAAATAGACTCTCAGTCACCATCAATGCCAAAATCCATACTTGGTTACAGATGTAGATCTAACATGATGAACATCATTAAGATCAAATGATCTCTCTCTTCCCATTCATACACCTGGACCAGGGGCATTAGAGCTGCTGCAGCCAAATCATTTATTTCCTACTGTATGTCCTTGCTATGAGTTGAATACTAGCACTTGTAACTCATTTGTCAATTCCCTTCCACCTCATTCACAGCAAGGAGAAAAGGTTTGCTGTCAGAAATGGGAAGGAATTTTGCCTTCCATATGTGTCCCAAGCTTAGGGATGGGGAGAAGAAAATGCAGGAAAAGGCTAGACTAAAAATTCAAATAGCTGAGGGAAGTTGCAGCATTTATTTTAGTCATGAATTTGTTGCACTGTGGGAAGGTTAGTAACAGTTCAAGGAGAAAGGCATTTAGGACTACATTAAATGGTAGGAAAAGGCTGGGGAAAAAAAATAAAAAAATAAAATAAAAGACTGTAACAGATCCTACCCAAAGAAGGTTGGAAAAATATGCAAAACAGTGAAGCACTTCTGTAATTCAGCATTCTCTCCACCATAACAAACCATCTCAGTAGAATAAAAGACTGCTAATCAATAGTCTGATGTCTAAGACACTGAGGGTTCAATAATCCAAATGTCCCTAAAAGCTGGAGGAAGACATGCAACATAGGGCTGTACAAATGACCTAACCATCATGAAGAAAAAAGCATCTGTCTATATACCAGAATGTGGCCTTTCAGAGCACAGATAAGACTCGAGTCCTTCAATTCTCCCTGGTTTAGGTGGAAGTCCTTTATTTCAACTGCTCCATGTTATCAAAAAGATGTAAATTGTCCTCTCTAGTTGATAACTGAAAACTCAAGGGTATTACAACAGATTTTAAGTCTAATATTTGCCATTTATTCTTTTTGCCTTGGTTGAAAAGTTGTTTACTTTCTTTCTGTAGTTTTCTGTGGGCTAATCTCTGCTTTCACTTACTTGCAGATTATTTTTTTTCAAGCTGGAGAAATCAACAACGTTTTTGCTGGTTTCAAATGAAGCTACACTGCATGCATATATGATTTAAAATATATATATATATAGCTGGAACATGTGTACATGTAAAATGTCACAAGAATTACATTCAGGGTGAAATTTTCAAGATATAATTGTACATTGCATGAACTATTTGTCAAATCATTGATCCTCTGACTATGCTAAATGCTCTGCTTTTATTTTGAGAGTAAAGAGATCAGGAACCAAAAGCATCAGGATTATATTATTGCAAAATTATTTTCCTTCTAAAATTTAGCTTTGTAAATATGACAAAAGTTTAAGAGGAAAAAAGTAATTCATACATCGTAAGACTAGCTAACTGAAAATACATCTAAACCTGTCAAGTAAAATCCAGTCCAGCAGCATCCAATGTACCCGTTTCTGTAGATTGTTCTTTCCCACAACTAGTTTATAGATAAGACCATGTTCGCTAAAGTGAAACAACTGGACAGAACTATAACTCAGGAAGACATTAATGCTAATAACAGTGAAGGAGGAAACACATTCAGTCTCCCACTGAAAAGACTTTCAATATTATTTTCCTTGGCAGCAACTGTTTTTTATTCTGTTTCTTAACTGCTTGTTAGTTTGTACAAAATTCTGAGACAGAAAAGGAATAGTTCCAGTAGAAAACTTTAGCTTTGGTCTGTGATGGTGTGCTCCCCTCCCCCCTGCCTCCACACTTCTTGCCTTCAGACTGGCCATTGCTTTGCTCAAACAATGGCTGATCAAAGGGAGGGCAGATCAGGATCTCCCCTTGAGGTGGGACACCTCTCAAGGTCATGCCTGCTACAGAGATTCTGTACTCTTTGCAAGTAATAATTTGATAATTTGCCACAACAGATCCTTGGTAAGTGATTTATCACTTTTTAAACTCTGTAAACTTCACTAAGATTATAGTTTAGATTGATTGTGCACATAAATTCAACAATCCCTCAGATATAAGACATTGTCCAAATCTGGGTATAAGCAGCCAAACCTAGGCTCTTTACTTCAAGGAGTTTAAAAAGCAAGGAGCTCCACTTTGAACCTCACGACTCAATGGGAGGGTCTCCCTGACACGTCTGAGTCCACTATCCAGTAAATAATCAAGTGTGCCTCTAATCTTGTTAAGTCATAGAATCATAGAATATCCCAAGTTGGAAGGGACCCATAAGGATCATCAAGTCCAACTCCTGGCATGGCACAGGTCTGCCCAAAAGTTTAGACCATGTGACTAAGTGCACAGTCCTATCACTTTTTAAATTCATAGATTAATTCATAAATTAATAGTCTTGGTGCAGTGACTACCACCCTCTCAGTGAAGAACCTCTTCCTGATATACAGATGAAGTCATGGTCTTATTTATGGTTAAGCTTTGTTAAATAACTGTACTGTATCAATAAATATATTGCTGCTTCTGTCTTACAAGTGCAATACAATTTCATCTAAGACAGATCTTGTGATAGGCTGTTGTGATTTTAGACAAATTCTGCTGAATCAGGCTTAAAACATATTTATTTTTTGTTTTCAGAATTCCCCATGCTTCCCAGACATTTTACCCTTTGCACAGACACATTGACATGTAACCTTCAGATACAAATTCACATACAATTTGCTCTCCACCTTATTCATTATACAGGAGATGGACTCAAAAACAGCATAACTGTATGTATGTAAGTATATGTACATACATACATTTAGTATGTCTCAATTTTTGCCTATTCAACAGAATAGGCAAAAGCAGCATTCTTTCATATGCTGTAGATACGTACATATTGTAATTCACATTTTCTCATAAATATTCCACTTCAAATTATTTTTATTTTTCATTTTTGTTCATTAATATTCTATATTATTTCCCTTCACGTTTACAGGTTAATCCTTATTATTTTTAATCTGGTACTGAATTTTCACAATTATAACACTGTATTTCACAGATAATATTGTCTAGAATTTATAGGAGGGATTTACAGAAACATCTGGAGATAGCTATAATTGGAAAAATAAACTAACTATGAATTGAAAGTGAAATGAAAGAAAGAAAGAAAGAAAGAAAGAAAGAAAGAAAGAAAGAAAGAAAGAAAGAAAGAAAGAAAGAAAGAAAGAAAGAAAGAAAGAAAGAAAGAAAGAAAGAAGGAAAGAAAGAAAGAAACCTCATCTTTTTTCAGTTTGCCCAGATTAAGGTTTCAGGAGTAAAAAAAGAAACCTCATCTTTTTTCAGTTTGCCCAGATTAAGGTTTCAGGAGTAAAAAAAGAAACCTCATCTTTTTTCAGTTTGCCCAGATTAAGGTTTCAGGAGTAAAAAAACCTTTGTTAACTGTAAGCTCAGAAGCCAAGTTCTTCACAACAGAATTGAAAGAAACTGAATCAAGCTATTACCTAAATTTCTGTAACAGGCCAGCATTTGATTTTGTCTCTTATTTCTCCAAGGTTAACCGAAGAAGCTTTAAAAGAGCTTTCTGAATTAAATATTAAAATGTATGACAGTCCAAACTGTTCATAAGTTTCAATTGTTTGAATATTTAATTCAGCACCAAAACTATGTTGCTAACTTCATTCTGCCACAGGAATTCCAGCACACTATGGTATTAAGACTGGACAAGACATCATTCCACTGTAGCACTCATCCAAGGAGAAGAAAGTCACAGTGCTAGGCGGAATTTCGAGTTTGTGACATAAGAGCAGGAGTTATCTGGGATTTTTTATTATTAAGTTGGAATAGGACTGCCTGGATGGATCTCTGCTGAGGAGACAGCAGACTTAGACCACAGATGTTTGGAATGAAATAGTTTCTGTGGCAGTTCTGCTCTGAACTTGAACAAATCACTTATTCCTGGTCTTGATTCTGCTCTCTAGAGGTTAAGTACGCCATAGTAAATCTCAATATTACCAGAATTTTTAAAATATTAAACACTCATTGTACTTTTTAACGTCAATGAGTGATATTCAACCTGAAATAGCAACAGTTGTTTATATCACACAAAATGAAAGAGCAGTGCCACTGTGAGCAATTCCAGGTTAATCATCTGCCATCCCTTTCACACCACTTCTTAAATTTACTGCAAAGTCCTTCACAAGCAGAAAGCTTCAAAAGTTTAGTAGAAGTTTAAAAAATGGCAGGAGTATGCAAGCTGTTGAGGCTAATGTGTGGGAGGCATATGTTCTCTGGTTCTTTTTTACACCAGGACTCAACCTCCATAGTTATTTGTACTCTCCTGTTCCCTCATTTGCTTTCCTTCTTCTTTTATTTTTATTTCCTTCTTTTCCTCCTTTCTATCCCCTGAAACTCTGTAGAAAGGCAATCTCCAAGTCTTCTTGTTTATATTTATTGGTGAGGCAGCCTTGGCCTCTACCCTCATCAGATGCAGCCCACAGCGCTGTGCAGACATGCAGTCAACCAGATAGCTAGCTGCAGGCACCCCAGTGCCATGGCAAAATTGGGTTAATTAACCCAGGCACTCTTGCTATCTTTTATGCCTTCACAGAGGCATTAAAGACATTTGTCTTTACTCTTCTTTAATGACTTGTACCCACAATCTGCCCTCTCTTCTCTTTGTATCTTTGTTCTATTGCCATTTAGCTGTTCTGTTTTCCCTCCAGCCTTTGTTTATTTGTTTGTTTTATCATTATCACTACTATTTTTGACCTTCTCTACACTGCAGTCCTTTTGAGGAGGAGGCTGAATACTTGAATGTTTGAACATGACCCACAGAAACAATAATGTTTTTCAAGAAGTCAGCACTTCAGATTCCTAGTGCCACTAGCCACTACAATATGGATGGGTTGAAAACTACAGGTTTCTTTCTCATTTTCTATTTATGGAGCTTGCTTCCTGCTGCTTCTTTCCTAGAAAGTGAGTCTTAAAGGGAGAGCAGGAGAGAGACAGTCCTAATACTAACCCTACTGCCTCCCAGCACTTGAAGTATTTCTAGGCTGAGAAGACAAAGATTTCTATTCCCTGGTACCTCTTGGTATCTCTCTTTCACAGAGAGAAAAACAAGGCTGCTGGCAGCTGCTTCCTGTGTTTGCACCAGCTCTTGGCAGTTCTCTCCTCCCGTGGGGTGTTAGTTGCATGTATTGTTCTCTACAAACTCTCTGATGATAGAAGAACACTGCCAAAAGCACAGCAGAGAAAGCTGTCTCTTAGGGCCTCATGTATCCAATAGCTAAAGGACTGTCTATGGCTCCTTTTATGACTGTTGAATTAAGAAATTCAGAGAACACTGATCTATCCTATTAATTTCCATTCTACTTGTGCTAAACTACCTACAAAATTATGACTGCACAGTGTATCAGGCAAATACACGGGAAACACAATTTTTTTTTCTGGTTTTGCAAAGAAATTTGTAATAGAAATGTTAAGGTTGCTAGGAATAGAGAGTGCATGTGTATGAAACACCAGAATGAATAGGAAGAGAAAGGGGAAACAGATGGCAGGTTTAGATGATACCTAGCCTGTTGTGAAGATCCCAGCAAATCTACACATGGTTTCTCAGCAACATCCAGTAAATAGGAAAACAAAGGACAATCTAAAACAAAGGGTAGACTAAAGTCATTTAGAGATAATGACAGGAAGGTAAGGAACTGTTGTGAAGCTCTTAGTCAAACACAGAGAGGAAAGATAACGAGCAAGTTAGCAATGCTGCCTAAAGGTTCAGGAGGTGGGACAGGAGGGAGACAAAAGATGGTAATCAGTATCAGATTACAATGCATATCAAAGAAACCAGCCCATGGTTGCCAACCATGTCAACCAAATGTTTCTCTCTCTTTCTCCAGTACACTTCACACAAGAGGAGGGTAGTCATCATCTGTAGAGACTACTTGTCCACAATATTCAGCTGTCTTAACTTTATTGGAAAAGATTTTAAAGAAAACAATCTGTAAACGCATTACTCCAGAAACAGTCATTTAAATCTAAGCTCTTACATACACATGACTGACACCTCCCAAAAGCTTAGTCTCAGTGAAGCAAATACTAAAAGCAGAATGTCACTACCTGAAGGAAAATTAAATAAAACTATGTGTTTTCAAAACAGAAGGTTGTAACTGTAACTGGAGCAGCACAATAAGAAATAAGGCCCAGCTCTGAACACAAATAAAAGAAACTATCTCTAATACAAAAACTTAGAGAATATAAAATAATTCTATGAGGCATTCATAGAGGTGTTTTTGTTGTTGTTGTTGTTTAAGAAATCATGCATTCAATAATTTATAACAATATGCCACAGAATCAGCAAAAATTAATATGGTTGGCCAAAAATGTCTGATGTAGCATTGAAAATGCTGCAATGAAAAACTTTCTTTAAACTGTTGCTTACTTGGTAGGTAACACTCCTCTGCACAAAGATTTTGTAGATTTGTTGTTTTGTTTGTCTGTGTGTTTGGTGTTCTTTTGTGTGTTTTTTTTTTTGTGTGTGTGTGTTTTTGTTTTGTTTTAACACCATCTTCTGAGTCTGATTTCAAAAATTTCAGAGTGAAAGATGTTAAAAATCCTTCTAGCAAAGGTTTGAATGTAATGTTTTTAAGGGCTTTACAGCAAGTGGTCAAAACTAATAGTCATCCTGTTTTTTTAGTAATTTACTCGGCTGCATTTCTGTTTAAGCAAAAACTCTCGTTATATAATAAATTGGTCCTAGGAAGATATCTGATGATAGAGTTCTGTCTGGGATTGTTTCCCTAAAGGATGCTAAACCAGGATTGCTTTGCAATAGTCCTCACTTCTAAGTCAACTTCCCTGAAAATATATTGCACATAACACTAATTTCCCAGTTGCTACATAATTACCATTACAGTGGAAGCTGTTGATGGGTCTAAAGGAAACCTGTATCACACAGTACTATGAGAATGCCTCAGAATCAAAGTAACCTGAAAAAAAATGTAAGCTTACAGTCCCCAAAAGTCCAATTACGCTGCAACATCAAAATCAAAATTAATTCTCTTATATATGTTGGCTGATTCATTGTTTTCAGGGTTAGAACCAAGACTCTAAATTAACCCAAAGCTTGGAACCAATCAAAAATAAAATAAAACATAAAGTACAAAGATGGTATTGCAGGAAATGGCACAGACTAGCAACAAATGAAGATTTTAGATTTGAGTATCTATCAAAACTCTAAAGACGTGGTGCAGTGAAGGAAAATTGCAAATTACTAAGATATTACAACTGGATCTCAGAATCCAGAATTCATCTTCCTAAAATAGTTCTCTAAGACATGTTTAAAAAAAAAAAAAAAAAAAAAAAAATCACTAAGGAGATATGACACACTACCAGTCAGATGCTCTGCTTAAATAAATATAGTAACAATGCAAGTCCACCACTAACAGAAATACTGAGAAGGCAGTGCATCTTGCATCTCTCTAGATTACAGTCATTTTGCTTTTTCTGACATTTTTATGAATAAAACCACCTAATAGAAACTGAAAAACTACCCTCCCCACCAAGTCTTCGATTTCTAAATGCATTAGTACCAATACAAGACTGTAAAGAATTGCTCCTTGCATTTACATTGTTCAAGGGTAAAAGCCTACTGCTCTATACACTTTGGAAATCACCTTGCTAATCTGTTGGGGCACTAAAAGATGAAAGCTGCACAAGACAAAGAAGGTTTTACATCCCATTGGCTTCTCACCTTTTATCTAATAACAAAGATCAGGGCATTTCAGAAGATAACATTTACAACACAACAAAAAAGTGCTTCTATTAGATAGTTTACACAGCTCCTTACACCAATCTACCAGTGAGCAAGCTGCAGCCACGGAACTGCATACATGGGTGCCTCAGACTACTGAAACTTAAATATATACTCTAGCTCACTAGATATATAATTTTAAAGAGGAAAATATCCTTAATCCCATTTGCATAAGGTGTTCCCAAAAGATGTGTTATTATCGAATGCCAATTGACTGATGACTTCTAGGCAAACCTTAGTCTTCTAGGATAATTTGGAGAGGGTACTGTTTCTGAAAATGAAGATTGCAAAGCAATGATTTTTTTATTTTATTTTTTTCCTCCCAAGGCTGAGGAGTCAAAGGGAAGAAGATAAATGAACTGGACTGAGTTCTTTTTGATTTATACATCACAACTGACCCTAAAAAGTGGATATCTCCACGTGGATTTGGCAGCCTCAGGGTGAAGTGGTATGATCTGACTGAATTCATTTGGAAAAAAACATTGTGAAAAATACTGGTTAACAAGAAATCACCTTCAAAGGGAGCTTTCTCATTATGTATCTCTGTAGAGACATAAACATTATTTACAAGTCCAGATGGCAAAGTAATATAATATCCAAATATACAAGCAGTCACAGCCTGTATCCTTAATATGAAAATTACCCAATAACTTGTACATTTTTCTGTACAATAAATACTTTATATTATACTTATATTTATGAATACTTATTCAGAATAGTCACTTAGAATGTTATCTCCTGTATAAAAACACTATAAACACTAGATTAACAGAAAATGCAGTTCCTCACTTTATTTCAGGAATTGCAAATCTGTTTGAAATTTTAATATGTACTTTTTTATCCTCCATGTAAATCTCTGGCATTTCCCTGATTATTATTATTATTATTTATTTTCAAAACTAGCTGTTTGTTTTTGTTTTTGTTTTTGTTTTTGTTTTTTTGGTTGGTTGATGTCAGCACACTCCAAATAAATTGGAATATCAAGGGAAAAAGCAAGGTTAATGGGTGACGAATTATTTCCAGCTGTTTACCGCAACAGATTAATATATCCCTGAAACTTTTGTTTTTATTTAAGACTGCTAGAGCAGACATGTTAAAACTCACCAAATTACGCACAACACAGTCACAAAACTGTTTGATAACCTTCTAAGTTCTATTCCTTTCTGTGTTACTATCCACCCTAAATTCATGTGGAAATAGTTGACATCAATAATAAGAGAACAAAATACAGATTAAAGCATTTTACCAAATTTTCATACTACTCATAGTATGATAATAATAATGGAAGGAAAATGTCAAGTCTAAACCTAATAAATATTTTTCCTTTTTCTAGTCCACTGATAAAGTTACAAAGTTAGTTATTAGCTTCTTATCTACATGGAGTCTTTGGTAAGTTATTTTCCTACATAAATGCTGACTGCAACGGCTATATACCTGCAGTCATCCCACACAAGTCATCCTGTGTTCTGAATTATTGAACATACTGTTCTCATTACAAAGGGTATGTCAGTAGTTTTATCTAAATAGAACTTATCCTGAAAGGGAAGAAACATATTTAGAGCTGTGAATAAGAAAAATCCCAGTAAGGTAGGGCAAGAAGTCTACAAGTCTGCCCTCCAGAAGGAAAGGAAAGGCATCTCTAAATAATATACAAATCGCTGACCTCCTCCAGCATAAACTGAAGGAGGTTCCACATGTTTTCTTGGTAGGCTTTACTAGTCTCACCATTTAATAGCATTTTCTTCACTTGTTCACATAATCTACAAATAATTTCTATTTTCTTCTGGTATTATCGGGGCATAGTGAAGTAATTTTTCAATAGGGATTAAAAGAGGTCATACTTTTTTCTCTTTTTAAATGTATCATATCTGAATTGTTTCACTGTTTTTGATGTTTTCCAAACCAGATCTTTCATTTTCTTCCGGACATCCTTCATTTTGTTTATGCAGTACTTCAAGGGCTTCAAAACTTCATACACTATTCAATTTGAGAGTTTCACTCACATAAAAGAATAATAAACTCCCATGTTTTACAAGAAAACCTCTTGCTACTTCACTTCAGCATAAAATATGTGATTTTACTTCTAGACCAAAAAGAAATGTTTATTTGACATTTTTCTTGTTCTAGACATGTGGTTAGCCATCTGTTACAAGCCCTAGGATCCTCCACTGCAGTAGCACTGATTAGCCAACTCATCATTTCTCCTTTTATTAATCATTTCATTTGTTCTTCTTAAGTTTGAACAATTATACATCATGTCTTCATTTAAAAATAAAAATAAATTAATTAAAAAAAAAGCTTATTCCAGTATTTTCTGTATTATTAAAAATATTCCTAATACAATGAAATCCAGGAATGTTTGAAGTATATGCTCTATTTTATCAGCAAAAATAAACTTGAAAATGTTAGATAGAGCTGCACCAAAGAAAACTTGTAGGTCCCTACTAAATGCCCTTTCAAATTGAGAGAAAAAGTAGTTAGGGGAGTTGTGGAGGGGCCAGGAGACCAGCCAGTTGCACATATATTGCACAGTAGTTTCATCTGATGATTTCACTAGTTCATTTGCTGATGTCACAGGATGGCATCAAAATCCTTATCAAGGTAAGGTATTACAGGCTGCTTTCCCTTTCTTTCCTATTCACTAGAACATGATTTTCCACTGAAGAAGGTAAACAGATTGGTTTGACACAATTTGTTCTCATCAAATTCATCTGGTTTCTTTCTTCTTATTTAATTATCCTCTAGGTCTTATAAATTGATTCATAATTCATTTAGAATTCCCCCAGTACTGCCTATTGTGCTCATTTTTTCTCACCCTTAAACTACATTTGCTATATACTGTTTGTTCTTTTTCAGTCCCTTAGGATCTAACCTGTCCTCTATCATTTCTCAAAAGTAATTAATGATTCAAAAAGTGCCTCTCTTTTTTTTTCAAGCCCTTGAGAGAAAAAAAAAAAAAAAAAAAAAAAAAAAAAAAAGATATTTTAGAGTTTGCGAATTAAAAAACATCCTAGTTAATAAAATGCTCTTAAATCCATTGTTTCCTTCCTGTTCTGTGCTCATATTAAAACTTAATGTATTAGATATCCAGTTACAAAGTATCTCTATTCTGAAAGCCAAAATAAAATCTTTAATGTCATCATTCACTCTTCCAGTTTGAAGATACATTATACTTTCCTTTATTTCTCTCCTTTTTCCAAGAATGTGTTAGAACCTTTTCATCTTCCTTGTCAGTTAGGCATTTTACAGGCTAGTCTGCTTTTCTTTATTATCTGTTTGCATATACCATCTGTTTATTTTTGTCCATAGCCATTCTTCCACCCCTCTTTCAAATACAACCCTGATGCAGAAAAATTATCCTTGAACACATCACAAGTAATGGAAGTACCTTTTCAATCATTAGTGATTACATCAGAGACATGGTGGAGAAAAGCAAGCTGCCAGGAATTCAAAAAGAACACACAAAATATATAACTGAGAAAAAAAAAAAAAAAAAAAAAAAGTACTATAGGCAGCACTATGGAAATACTAAGCAAAACATCTCTATACGCTTCATATCCCATCTTCTGCGCTATATCCTAGTCCTTGCTACTGTTTTTTGCTGTGTTTTTTTGTTTGTTTGTTTGTTTTTAGCATAGTCCATTTTCTCATAACTTTTTTACAGAAAGTATGAAGCTTTATTACTTTGATGATTTTCCTAACAGACCCAGTTTGCCTTTTCCCAAAGACTGATTTTTCCTAAGTTTTTAAACTTTACTCTGCTACTCTATTCCTTTCTGTAGAGTTGTTAAGTATTGTTAATTCATGAACACTTCCAATGAATTAATAGGTCACTTCAAATTCTCTAAGCATTCTCCCTATGGAGAAAGGACATAATGAAAAATAGTCACATTCACAACTTCCTTCACTTTCTGAAACTAAAGAAAAGCTGTCAGTGTGGTTTCACAATGCCATTAAGACTTGCTGTGACCTGTCTTGCTCTTTTTCCTCAGTAACTGAAGTCTATTATTATCATGAGCTTCTGTTCTTTGGATACCTATTTAAATTTCTCAGAAACAGATTTTTGACAAATAGGTGAAGTTTTTGATCTTCTCAACCTTAATCAATGACATTGTGTACTTGAATAAGCTTTAAAAAAAAACAGGGAAAGATTTTGATGAACCATTCAACACACCAAGTGGAGACACTTACACTGCCAGAACAGCCAGATTGTTCCATCTTTACTTATGCTGATTTATTACTTTAATTCATAAATAATTACACTGATTTAATTAATTACTCTAAATTTAAGTGTAAATAATACCTGAAATAAAACTTTGGCTGAAATAATGGGTGCAAAATTAGTGGAATAACACTTGACTCCACATTTCTTAATCAAACAGTTTTCTCTCTAGCTGCAGTTGTATAATTCACAGTCATAGACTGGAAAATCCTCCTAATGATTTTTTCATGTCCAATGAGAAATTTAAACTGGCTTGATTAAGTATCTTTACTAAAATACAAGTCTAGGCTGCAAACATATGCAGATAAGGCAAACTAAGTTGGATAATTACTGCTACCTACATAAAAGTATGCAACAGTGCAGTTAGTAAACACAAATACAGTATGATATTTAATTAACAGTTTTAATAGGGGAATGCCAACCTAAACAAGAGAATTTAAAGACAGCTTTTTCTTCCATATGACTTTTGTAAAAATAAAAAGTAAGAGAATAGAGATCAGCTAGGGACAGGAATGACATATAATCAGATATACAGGAGACATTTATGCCCTTCACTATCCATTTTCTACTAGATATTTTATACCAAATAGAAAAGAAATAAAGCATTCTCAAGAATGTTCATCTAAAATGGCAAATGAATTCTGAAGTGCTCATTTCTCTTTACTTCCTATAAAGGAGTCTAAGCTAGTTTTAGTGCAGATATATACAGAAAAGACCTCTCAATTATGATGTTAATCCTCTGCTAAGTAGTGGCTCTGTTGTCACTCTCCTCAAAACTCTCACATAACTGGAATGATTGTTTCAGCTGCAGAAGAATAATTTCAATTGCAGACATAACATAAAACAGTATCTGATTAAGTAGAAGTCCATGTAACTTGAAGGAGCTTCTGGCAAAACAGAAAAAGTAAGTATACAAAATGTGGAAAAAGGGACAGGCCACTTGGGAGCAATATAGGAAATTGTCGGAGTATACAGGGATGCAATGAGGATGGCTAAGGCCCATTTGGAATTAAATCTGGCAAGGGATATCAATGACAAAAAGAAGGGCTTCTTCAAACACGTAAGTAGCAAAAGGAAGGCTAGTGAAAATGTGGGCCTGCTGCTGAATGGTGTGGGTGCCCTGGTGTTGACTGATATAGAGAAGGCAGAGTTACTGAATGTCTTCGTTGCTTAAGCTTTTACTACTAAGGACATCCCTCAGGAATCCCAAACTCTGGAGACGAGAGAGAAAGTCTGGAAAAAGGAAGATTTCCCCTTGGCCAGGAAGGATCAGGTTAGAGATCATTTAGCCAAACCTAACACCCACAAATCCAGGGGCTCCAATGGGATACACCCACAGGTTCTGAGGGAGCTGGTGGACATTATTTCTAGGCCACCCTTGACCACCTCTGAAAGGTCATAGAGAAAAAAAAAAAAAAAAGAAAAAAAAAAAAGTGCCTGAGGAAGGAAGAAAGCCAGTGTCACTCTAGTCTTCAAAAAGGGCAAGAAAAGGGACCTAGGAAACTACAGGACAGTCAGCCTCACCTTCATCCCCAGAAACATGATGTAACACATCATCCTGGAGGTCATCCCTAAGCACACAGAGGAAAAAAAAAAAAGATGACCAGGAGTAGTAAGCATGCATTCACCAAGGGAAAGTCATGCTTAACCAATCTGATGGCCTTCTATGATGGAATAACTGGCCAGGTAGATGAGAGGAGAGCAGTGGGTGTTGTCTACTTTGACTTCAGTAAGGCTTTTTCACACTGTCTCACACAACATCCTCAAACGTAAGTTCAGGAAGTGTGGTTTAGATGAGCAGACAGTGAGGTGGATTGAGAACTGGATGGACCGCAGAGCTCATAGGGCTGTGATCAGCAACACAGTTGAGTTGGAGGCCTGAAGCTAGCAGTGTCCCCCAGGGGACAGCAGTGAGTCCAGTCTTGTTCAATTTGTTCATCAATGACCTGGATGAAGGGACAGAGTGAACCCTCAGCAAGCTTGCTGATGTTACGAAAATGGCAGGAGTAACTGATAACACCAGGGAGATGTGCTTCCATCCAGAAAGACCTGAACAGGCTGGAGAGTTGGGTGGAGAGGAACCTTATGAAGTTCAACAAAAGCAAGTGAAGGGTCCTGCACCTAGGGAGGAATAACCCCAATCACCAGCACAGGTTGGGGGCTGCCTTGTTGGAAAGAAGCTCTGCAGAGAAGGACCTGGGAGTCCTGGTGGACAAGTTAATCATGAGTCAGCAATTTGCTCATGGCCAAGAAGTCCAATGGTATTCTGGGGTACACTGGGGGGGAGGGTTGTCAGCAAGTCAAAGGAGGTTACCCACTGCATCTATTCAGTCCTGATGAGACCACATCTGGAGTACTGTGTCCAGTTCTGGGCTCCCCACTACAAGAGAGAGATGGAGCTCCTGGGGAGGGCCCAGCAGAGTGCTACTAAGATGATTAGGGGACTGAAGATCTCTTATGAGTGGCTGGAAAGCTGTGCAGAGGAAAAGGATCTGGGGGTGTTGGTCAATGCTTGCCTGAACATGAGCCGGCAGTGTACCCAGGTGGCCAAGAAGGCCAATGGCATCCTGGCTTGTATCAGGAATAGTGTAGGCAGCAGGACCAAGGAGTGATTGTTTCCCTGTACTCAGCTCTGGGGAGGCCACACCTCAAGTACTGTGTTCAGCTTTGGGCCCCTCACTACAAGAAGGACATGAAGGCCCTGGAGCATGTCCAGAGAAGGGCTACAAAGCTGGTGAAGGACCTGGAACACAAGTCCTGTGAGGAGCGGCTGAAGCAACTGGGGTTGTTCAGTCTGGAGAAGAGGAGGCTCTGGGGAGACTTTACTGCTCTCTACAACTACCCAGAAGGAAGTGGTGGGGAGCTGGGGGTCGGCCTCTTCTCACAGGTAACTTGTGATAAGACAAGAAGGAATGCCTTCAAGTTGCACCAAAGGAGGTTTTGTTTGGAAATTAGGAGAAATTTATTCTCAGAAAGAGTAGTCAGGCATTGGAACAGGTTGCCCAGGGAGGTGGTAGAGTCTCTGTCCCTGGGGATAAGGAAAGGTTGGAAGTGACGCTTAGGGACATGGATTAGTGAGTGATATTGGTGGTAGGGGTATGTTTGGACCAGATGATCTTGAAGGTCTTTTCCAACCTTGATGATTCTATAAAAGGCTGAAAGAGATGGGCCTATTTAGCCTGGAGAAGAGAAGACAGAGGGGATCTTATCAATGTATACAAATATGTTAATGGAGGGTGTCAAGAGGATAGGATCAGACTCTTTTCAGTGGTGCCCAGCAACAGGATAAAAGGCAATGGGCATGAACTAAAATGCAGGATGTTCCATCTCAATACTAGGAGAAGCTTCTTTACTGTGTGGGTGACAAAGCGCTGGCACTGATTGTGCAGAGAAGTTGTGGAGTCTCCTCTGGAGACATTCAAAACCCTCTTGGACACAATCCTGTACAATGTCCTGTAGGCAACCTTGCTTTAGCAGTGGGGTAGACCAGATAACCTCCAGAGGCCCCTTTAAACCTCAACCACTCTGTGACTCTGTAAGCCTTGAGTGTAAAGAGTCCCAGTGAATGAGCAGCACTGACGTCTGAAGTAAAAGGCTGTGCTGGACATGTCAATAAAGGCACCTGATTGAGAAAGAGAGAAGAGGGAAAAAAAAGTAAAAAATAAAAAATAAAAATAAAAAATAAAATATAAGATTGCCCACCTTATGAGTCATGCAGACACTTAGTGTGAAGCTAGATGTCTATATCAAATCTAACCAGGACAGTCTGCAGTTTTCTGAAGTGTCTGTTAACTCTACCAAAGGGGCTGTGCCATCCCTTGGAGTATGAAGATGACACATTTATATCCTGTGTCCTATTTCCTAGCATGCATTTCACCATAATCAGCCCATAATCAATAGGTGACTTTCAGTGTCACCCTTGTAACAGAGATGCCAAGTACTTGTACTAACTTGTACTAACTTGTAGCTTGTACTAAAGCTACTGTTCAAGTAGCTTTACTATTAGTATGCACCACAGCGGCCCAACCTCGCTCCTACAGCAACTTTAAAGCCCAGTTTTCTGCCACTGCAAGATGCTAAACTGTATAAAACAGGATACTTTGATCTGCATACGGAGTAAATTCGGTTCATTCATAAACTGCATGTGTACAGCTCCAACTGAACTACACTTGCACCTGAAGCTTTTGCTCACACACAGCAGGCAGTAAGTCTGTTTTCCAGACATTTAACAAGTGGTTAATGTCCATCTTTCAGTTGTCCTCTTGCCTGTGGACTCAAAAGAAGGCTAGGATCCATCCTGACCAAGAGTGCTAGCAATGACAACCCAACCCTGTATGTCTTTGTTGGCAGGGGAAAATCCCTAGTAAATGTATATACACCATCAGGAAGAACCACAGGTATCCCAGGAAAGTTGGAAGATATCTTCCCAGCTTCTTCACCAAAGGAAAAAACTGGGTGAAACATTTGGGGCTAGAAATAGCCTATGGACAGGCAGCTGGTCCTCCCTGTTCTCTATATGCAGTAATATATTAAAGCAACTTTAATGAGCCATTCATCTCTTCAAGGCACTGTGTGACATATAACAAACACCTATTACAAGATGTTAATTGGATCCCAGAGGTTAGTAGGGTTAAACCTATGTGAATAAAGGATTAAACAAAGATGACAGCAGAGAGAAACTCTCTGTACCTGAACAGATCTGAGAACAAAGGCCTTGTGATTGCATTTCAAACATATTATCAGTCTTTATATTTTATTAGTTTTAAGCTAGGGCAGAAAGTAATAGTGGGATGTTTTTATGGCAAATCTAATTAATCAGCAACATCATTTTGGAGACTCCTCAAGTTCATTTTCAACTGTTCTCATCTTTCTGAGACATTTTTAGCTATTTTCTTTATTAACCACTGGAATATAGAACTAAAAATAAATAAATAAATAATGAAGAAATTAAATTCCTAATTCTTATGTGCAGCTAACAGCTTCACAGAAGTTAACCTCAGTTTGATATTTCAACTCCCTCAAATTATAATTACAGAGTAATTCATGAGGGCACTTTCCAGGAGTTAGTGTAAATGTTAAAGGAAAGAATGCTACTTAGTCTCTGAGGAGTTCTATTTTTTGTAACCCTGGCTAAGCTATGGAGAATGTAAATTGATGTTTTACTAATAGCTAATAAAAAAGGCTGATAACATTGAACAAAGTGTTCTCCACAATCATTTAAAAATAATATGATGTCAAGTCATGCAATATATGCCTGATTTTTTCCTACTCCATGGTACTCATTTTCCTCTAGCTTTCTATTTTTATATCTGCCTCCTCATTTCTGTAACCTTTTAAATCGCTTTGAAAACAACAGGTTTGGTAAACACATATACTTCAAAGTCAGACCCTACGTCATTTACTGTGTTTATAAATCACCTGGTAAATACCTACAATGGATTTTCCACTTTTTTATTAAAAAAAAATAAAAATAAAAATAAAAATAAAAATAAAAATAAAAATAAAAATAAAAATAAAAATAAAAATAAAAATAAAAATAAAAATAAAAATAAAAATAAAAATAAAAATAAATTGATTTGGACAGAAAATGACCACACCAGTAGATTTAGTACATCAGGTACATACGATCCAGAATCTGAGCAACCATGTCTGTATATATATACACACACATACACACACGCACACACACACCATATGAATAATATGAAAAAGCCACTGTGCTGCCAGTGTCAGACAGACTGGACAGATGATTATGGAAAAGTAACAGCAATCTGACATGACAGACTTGACAGTTTCCAAACTACTATAAGAAGGGAAAACTGACAGGAAGCATATGGAGATCAAAGTCAGCATATACATATAAGGCTATATACATATAAAAGAATATATACCAGCAACACTTCAGAGAGCCCTGTATGAAGAAAACTGCATTGGCCAATATAGCACTTGGGACTTGAAGAAAAAAAGACAAAAAAAAAAAAAAAAAGACAAAAAAAAAGAGCTGATAGGTTTGTGAAGGACAAGAACAGTAAATATCACCTTTTTAAAATTGGGCATGAACATACACCCACATGCATAAAAGGCAGGGGATGAAAGGGTAAAAAGGGAATTGGTAAATTGTAAATAAGAAAGGGGTAATATATAAGGTAAATGTAAGGAAAAAATAAAGAAAAGGAAAAAGGGAAAAAAAAAAAAAAAAAAAAAAAGGAGAAAGGAGGGGAAAGGGGAAGGGGAAGAGGAAAGCAGAGAGCCCAGCAAGGTCAAACAAGACTATATTTAGAGTTATATCCATTACCACTTTAGAGGAATCTTTAGCAGCATTGAACAAGTGTTGGCTAGGGGACTTTGAACTATCTATCAAAAGTTAAAAATTTGTTATTTTCAGTCTTGGGCAGCAGAACTTAGAAGAGATGATATTCAGAGCATAAAGTAGTGAGCTAATCCTCATTAAGAGTACACTCAAATGAGGGGCAAGGGAGCAAAGCAATTGCCAGAGAATTTATAAATACCTTCCATAGGTTAATGAAGCTACTGAAAGTTACATGGCAAAAACAAAGTCTAAGTTAAACCTTTTTATTTTTAAGGTCCTACCTAGAAGAACATTATTATTCAGAGTCGTTTGAAGAATAGTGGAGTTATTTAAGTAAATATTTCCTTACAAGTCATACACAGAGAAACATAGTTGTGTATTATATATGAAAGAACACAGTCATGAACTAAGCTGTTTGATATTT
Source organism: Aythya fuligula (assembly GCF_009819795.1). Taxonomy (NCBI): domain Eukaryota; kingdom Metazoa; phylum Chordata; class Aves; order Anseriformes; family Anatidae; genus Aythya; species Aythya fuligula. Next base: position 99,394,946 of record NC_045560.1, on the reverse strand, counting down.
CTGACAGCTATCAACTTTCATTGATACAAACAAATGTTAAAACTGGTTTTCAACATATGAAAAATAACTCAGCCTGTAGTATGGCACATATTGACACCACATGATCAATTATATTGCAGAGATCACTGAATTAAGCAAGAGCGCAGTGTTTTTAACGATTCAGAGAGACATTTGTAAGATTCAGAGAGACATTTGTAAGATTTTGTATTCAAGTTAATTATCCCTTTAAGAGGCAATAGCGCTTCTGACACATTAGACACCAGACGTTTTGTTATAGCAAGCTTGGAACCAAGCGTCCTCAACACATGATACCGACAATTTGAACAGACAAAAATAAAAGATCCATAGAAAACAAGGAGCTTAAATACTTTTCACCTGCAACTTTATGTTACATTCAAAGCATGATTAAAGGGCAGACTGTGTTTTGAGCCTTAGCTATATTCTACCTTATAGTAAGAAGTATACTAAGAGATTTTCAGAATAAAACACTCCGTTTTCAATAAATTTAAACAGCATAAATTTAGAATCCTGTAAATTCTGTCTGCTGACAGATTATTCAGAGTAACAAGAAAAAAGAAAACAAAGACCAGATAAGGGGTATTAGTGTGATATTCCTGCATATACACCTAGCAGACATAAATATACTCTTTCAGTTTTACTAATTAGGAAAGCCTGATAGCAGCTAACATCCTAACTGTTGACCTTTCTCAAGTCTTGAACTCTGAAAAACTGATTGCTCACCTTAGCCTTTCTCCCACAAGAGTTCTATGCTTAGAACACTAGCCCAGAGGCTAGCATGGGTTGTTGGATTTTATACATAATCCAGCCTCCTCCATTTCCTCTGTTTCTACAGATAGAGGTGTGGTCCATTATTGCTATATTTAGAACAAAGCAGACAACTTCCAGCATCTTTCAAAGGCATCCAGTCTCCAGAAACTAATACACAGACCAGAAGATTTAGTTCCGTCTCTGTACTGGGTCTGGCTGGAATGTTAACTTTCCCGGCAGCAGCCCATTCAGTGCCGTACTCTGTACTTGTAGCTGGAACAGCAGTGTTATCACACCAGTGTTGTGTCTACTGCTGAGCAGCAGTGGCACAGCATTGGGCCTTTCTCTAACCCTCCTAGGGGGTGGGCAAAAAAGTGAGGAGAGAAACATCACTAGGGCAGCTGACCTAAACCAATCAAAGGGATATTCCATACCATGTGATGTCACACTCAGCAATAAAAGGTGGAAACAGGAAGAAGAGGGGAGGGGTGGGCTCTTGTTGAGAAGACGTCAGTCCTCCTCTCGAACACCGGCTGCGTGCGTTGAGGCCTTGCTTCAAGGACGTGGTCAATCATCGCTCATTTGTGGGAAGTAGAGAGTAATTCCTTTCCTCTGCACTTCCATATAGCTTTCATTTAGTTTGTTTGTTTGTTTTCCTCCCTTTTTCCCCTTTCCCTTTTATTTCCCCTTAGTTAAATTGTTTAGTTCATGGTAGTCTTTATTTAATTATTATAATTATTTCCCTTTAATTAAAATTATCCTTATCTCAACCTGTGAGTTGTTCTTTGCTTTACTTTTCCCCCTCCTCATCTAAAGGAGGGGGAGTGAGAGAGCGGTTGTGGGGTTTAGCTGCCCAGCACGGTAAAACCACCACAGTCTCTTCCCATTCTCCCTTCCCCCACGCTTGCAGGTAGATGACAGCAGAGAAGCTCAAGATAAATATAATTATTCATCCAGCAGGGATTAGATTAGATTAGCCTTAAAGCTTGGTTGGAATACAGTAAATTACCATCTAAACAGATGAGCGTTACTAGGAGAAAAACTCATAAAGACCACCTAATTTCCAGTAGTTGGATTGGTTTGTTTTAGCCTCCAAAATATCCTTACTAAGGAAAGTCTGTACTGCATTATTTTCCTCATATAAACAGAGCACAAAATTTTCCTTACTAGATATTGTGTTATTTTATGCTCTTAAAAACTCACATTACTAATTTGTCTCATTTTACCAGGTGTTACAGAGAGAGCAGAATCCAACCTTATAGCTTACTGGGCTTTCATACCCATTCATTATGGTATATTGAAAGTTTTTACATTCTAATCACTCTTCCCTGAATGGGAATGACTGAAGGGGCACACCCAAAATCTAGCATGGTTAACAGCCACTGCAGAGGTGTTAAATAATTAAAGAGAGGATAGAAGAAGACTCTATAAGGCTCTGGATACCATGTTGCAAAGATAAGTACAGAGAATGGTGAGAAATGACAGAAGTGTTTGCTTTTTTTGTGTGTGTGTGTTTGTTTCAAAATGAAAGCTATCTGCATCATCTTCTACCCTGGATATTTTGTATGCCTTGCCTAAATATGTCCTGCACCTGAGGGCAAGAAAAAAGGTATATGAACCACAGACAACCTCTGTGTGCAATCAGCTTGAACATTTTTTGTTCTGTTGTCCATAAGGTCTCTTCAAACTTCCTTGAGGCCTGACAGCAAAAACAAAGAAGTTGAAATGCACTTATCAGTGCTTGCATTGCTTCAATGGATGAATGAACACACATTCCATATTCTTTCAGTCACCTTTGAATAGTCACTTCAAAAATGTGAGAAAATTTCAGTAACTTTAGTAATGGCAGAGTTGCACTCAATGATTCTCTGTTTCCCTACCATTTTTAAGTCTCACACCAGCATGAATGAAACAGCCAGCCTCTATGGAGAAAGCAGTCACTATTCCCCATTTACCTACAAAGATTTAGTGTCTCTGAATGCTCACATGCAGACCACATCATTAAAACATATTTTGGATGGCTATAAGTCAAAGCAAATGTACCAGTTATATTTTTTCTAGTTTGTCATTTATGAATACATTCATACATGTACATCTAATTGCTTACGTAGCATCCCCCATAGCCATTCAACAGTACTGTCTTTTGCTGCTGGGCACATCAGAGTTTAACAGGTGTGGATACTAACCTGTAAAGTGGCTACCTAACAAAAAATGCTAATAAATCTTCATAGTTTGAATCTGATATGACATTTCTCTAACAGGAAAAAAAAAAACGCTCCAAGGTGTTAGATGTAAAAGTCTTATGCATTACAAAATCTACAAGTTTTGCAATATGGTAATACAGTTGGTTTGTTCTCTTCCCTCTGTGATCTACTCTTCACATATTGCCTTGCATTCTAGAGACAATCATAGTAGCAAAAGAACTTTTTTTTTTGCCCACTGGCACACAGCAACAATGGAAACACATTTTGCTTTGTTCTTCTTCTGAAAGCAATTTACTCCTCTACCACAAATTCACAGCTGAATTTCTTTCTTTTATTCATAACAGGACCACACCAGCAAATGGCTGAAAATGGCATGGTTCCATGAAGCTTGATAAAAGATGGACTAACTTTATCATGAGGCTCCTGATGCAAAAAATGCAAAAAAAAAAAATAGGAAAAATGTGTAGAAGCCTCTGAACCAGGCCTAACATACATTATTTATGGTGTATTTTCTGGAGCAGTTTGGATGTTTCAGTAGTATAACACCGGTTTAATTTATTAAACATGAATATGTCAGTTTTCATATTACATGCTAATAACAGAGGAAAAAGCAAGACTAAACAAACAGTAATAAATTAACCAGGAGTTCAGAAAATATTTGGTGAATTTCTTAAATAAAGTATGAAATATTACATACTATTTCTATATCAACAATCTATCAGCCACATCTGATATATCATGTACCACATTCCACCTGGTCCCTGTTTTACAAGTATAACTCTCTCATGGGATCAAAACCACTCACTTTCTTAAACTGTAGTTTGATATATGCATATTTTTAATCTGGATTTTTATGGAATGCAACAAAATAGTTTTCACAAATGACAAATTTTCTAAGATGCCACCTGAACAAAACATTATTGCTTTATCCAGAGTATCAAAAGGTGTTCTTACTGTGTGCCTTACAAATTTTTGTCCTAATGTATTCACTGACCACGTAAAACATCTGTTAGGAGAATAGTAAAATGGTCTTCATATCTTTATCAAATGCACTGTCACATTTCAGTACTCCTCTGCAGGAGACAACATTATCCATTACAAACACTCCTTTCCCATACATCTCTTTCTCTCCACAAAATTCCGAGGTATCAGAGAAGTTGAATAAGGCAAGCACTACTACTCTTTGGAAATAACCCACACTGAATTTTACAAATACCATCTCTGCATACTATATAATGCATACTACCTAAAAATAACTTTCACCATGCAAAGGTAGGTCACAAGTGTATGATGAAAGTACATTTAACACACATGGGATGAAATAGTTAAGCTATCAAGGCAAAGCTAGTTGGTCATATTCCCTTTCCCAGTGAACAGATACCTTCAGGTGTAATTCAGCGTCTAAAAGATGCTGGACAAAACTCACATCAGAGCCCTTTTATTCCTACACTGATATAAAGCAAACCTTGGAAAGCTACCTTTTTAGATATCCAAAGTGTATGTTCCTACCTTTTGTGACTCTACCTTCTTTATGTGTCTTTTTGCTATGTTCAAGATCCAGCCCCATTCCCATTAGCCTAACTCATTCTAGACCTATAATTCAGTGATAGCAAGTCTACAGGTCTTCTTTCCTTTCCCAAAGTGCCAATTAAGACATCTGAAAGATAAACTACTGAGACAAATCACCTCTAGTGCATATGAACAACATTAACATTTTGTGTTTCTCACTGAAGCAGAATATTCATTTAAATGAACTAGTAAATATTCATGTAAATATGGTGAATATTCATTGAAATATGAAATATTAAAATAAAATTCTGACCACATTATTTTAGAATACTAACACAGAAGACTTTTGAAAACTTTTTAAAATAAGGTTTAAAACTTTTTAAAATAAATTTTAATAGAAAGAAAGTTTCCACTGGCAGGAAGTTACAAGGAGTTTAATAGTAAAGTCATTTATCAGAGTCTGTATCCCTAAACTGTTCCTTCCCACACTTGCTCAAATAAAAAGTGGAATTAAATGTAGAATTGTTTCTGTGCCACTCTTATTATTAGAAGTTGAGATTGGTATCTCAAAATGAGAAACCTCTCTATTACTTCATGACCTGACTGAAAGTTTTCAAGGAACATTTTACCCTCTTTAGAAGAAATGAATCTTTTAGCTGAATGTGCATCTTATAATATTCTTTAAGAGTTGCCTTCTTTTCCAGTACATCTAGTTATCAACCTTTGAATCTTGTCCATCAAGTCTGATATTGCAGCTCGCAAAAGTTTTGGTCCAAAAAGGTACAGAAAATATGTGTACTTCTGAATGTTTGAAGTGTACATTTATGAATGTTTCTGTACTGATGATATTTGTAAGATATCTTTTTAAAAAGTCAGTGTTGCTTAGGCTGCAATTGACAAATTTTATTTTCAGAATATATACAGCTCCAAAGCAAAAGCACAGAAAAAAATTCTTAAAGATTTTTGAGGTTGTTTCTTGCTAATAACAAAATGAAAGCAGACACAGTTTTTTATGTAGAAACATATCTTATACCCCAAGAAAGACACTGAAAAGGAAACAATAGACACTATTTTAAACTTAAGCTGAAATCTCTGTAAGATTACTATAATGTAAGGATAATATGCAAGTTTATGAGATTGCAAGATATAGACATAAGGAATCATGGATCTGTCAAAATCCACCACCACCAACAACCACACACATGCAAAATGTTATATATAATTATTTTCTTTCCTGCTAATTTTCTGAATGTCTGCAAATAGGTACAGGATACCTAAACCTATTGTTTCTGTTTACATGCACTGTGTATGCAGTAATATATACGGACATCTTTTTTTATTGCTTTTGTTTTTCAGGCATAACAGAAGCATATCTTAGACTAAGTGAACAGGAAAACAAAACAATGCTCATTTAATAACATTTATATCATACATTTATGTATTTGAGAAAGCACTTCAAACTCTTGTACTTATAAAAGCTGATAACACAACACAGATAAAGCCTATGAAGGAGTTAATTATACACTTGACAAGCAGTGTTAGTTCTACAGTAAAACACTTCAAATACTGGGAAAGTTTAACAAGAAGACAGGAATCAATAGATTTCCTCAGAGACTAGAAAAGACACTTACAGGGATGAGCTATTAAGAGCTTCACAGATTCCCACTGTTGCTCTCTCGATATTCCCATTTTATTTCCCCTCATTTCTCTCACTAGAGAATTAACTATATTGCTTTCATTCCTCTGTGGAATGATTGTTGTCCTTGCACATCCTTGTAAAGCAGAAAACATGGTTCTCACTGCTACACAAAGCAACACCTCCATTCAAGCTTCATCACTAGCTCAAAATTTAAGCCAAATTTATCAGCATGTTAGCCAAGGTTAATGAACAACTCTGGGCCCATTTACAGTTTGAGTGTCAGTGCAAAAGGCACACAAAGACCCAAGAGGAAACTTGACTGCAAGTGAAACTTCAATAGGTCCTGAATTGTGTGCTTTTCTCAACTTTTTAGACAGGGTATGTTCCTTACACACAATACAATTATTATTTAAAAATGTAGAAATACTGGCTCTTATTTATGGTGCATCATAAATCATTCGATTGTTGGCATTTCAAATTGTAAGAAGAGAGCACTGAACTAGTCAGTGTGTATCAAAAACCTTCCTGTCTACTGTGCTCAATTGTCACTGTTATTATAAAGTCAGGGCAAGTCCCTGAAACAGGCCTTTTTACAGAAAATGCATTACTGGAAACTTACTATGCCACTAATTGCCACAAAGAATCAGATGATGGCTTTGACTACTCACAAGATAACTACAGCATGGCTGTTTTAAAAGGGGATTTTCAACCATGGAGCAATCAAAGAAAAAGAGTGGCTTTTTAGGGTAATGCATACCTGATCAGGCTTTTCTGTGGGCATCTTGCAAGGAGTTGTAGTATCTGCAAGGATATCATCAGCTCCGCACTGCATTTAGTTTTCAGCCTTTTTCACAAGACTCTTCGCTCCTCTGTGAAACAATTTTCTATTAAAGTAACTCGTATATTTCTGGCTGCAAGTAAAACATTCATTTTAAAGTCATCTAACTGTGTTCTTAATGATATCAAAATTTAAAAATGTAAGTCCATATGGTTACACAGTTCTTTTTTCTTTTTTTCCTTCATTAAAGTCATGGATATTTTGCAGAAGTTTTGTACAAGTAGAATGTGTGTGTCAAACTGTAACTTGTCTGGTTTGAACAAAATGCCATTAAAGACATTTCTAGGGCCCACTGTAGTACTCAGCTTGATCACTGATGGAGCCTGAAGTGCAAGCTTCCCAGGAGACACACTGTTCAACATGTGAGTTAATTCTGTGCTATTTTGCGTAGAACACGATATAGGAGGGCAGCAAGAGGGTAGAGGGCAAGAGGAAGGCAAATGAGAAGTAAGGTGGTGAAAGAAGAGACGAAAGAAAAGGAAAAAAGTTAACTTTTGAAATACTTGAAAAGATTTAACAGCAAACACTTTCTTCACAGAAAGTTTTGAATTCAGTTCTCTTTTAGTTCCACCCACTCTGACATAATATTCTCTGACATTATAAAATGATTGTCACACCTCCGCAACAGGACTTGAGTAAGTCTAAAGGAAAGAAACTGGTTTTTAGCAAAGTTAAAATTTGTCAGAGCCAGGATATCTTTGGGCAGATCCTAATGTAATATTTTTAAACCACGTTAAAAAAAATACATATATATATAACCAGTAAAAATACTCCTTGTTTTGATCCAAATCAACCAACCAAACCAAGTATATTGCATTGATGACTAGCTAGAATACAAAGAGTAACATAAAAAGAAAGTAATTGATTCTGAAAGTTAACTGGTTCCTTTTAAACATCTACACATTTGTCATTACACTTCATTAAAGTAAGACAGCTGCATTAATGTTGACCCTTTAAGAGTTATTATACAAAAAATTTAAAATAAAAATAAACTGAGAAATTATATAAACCCATTGTCTACTTCACATATTTATTTCAATGTAAGGAATAGTGACAGTGTTCTATCTAAAAAAGAAAACCTCTACAAATATAGATCAAAATTAAACCATATTAAGTTAGGCTAAATTTTCCAGCCAGGAAGGAAGGGAAGAAAATGTATTTTCCAACATACACTCCTAAATAACTTAGCATTTCATTACAAGAAATAGGCCACACCTTGCAAATCTGCTCAAAACTATGACTATTCTGACATTCAGATTCATATCTTCATTTTGGAATGAGGTAAGTACATTTAAGGTGCTTTCCTTGAAATTAGAGTTTAAGTGTACTGCAGTGACCAATGTCTGAAAAATAGGCCTTCGTACCAGCATCCAAGTGGTATCTAGGAGTATCCAAGAGGTGGGTATATACACCTTTATCAAGCTGTGTAAATTCAATCTGCATTGCCTAGTTATATAGCCTTAAAGGATGAACAAACTATTCTTTGGGATTACTATTGACACATCATTTAAAACGGAATGGTGATAGATCAGTCTCCTGTAATTACAGAGACACCTGACTTTAATCAATAGCAGGCAAATTTTATCCAGACTAATGCTGAAGTTACTATTCAATCATAAGAGCTGTCATTTCACTTGAAAACAACTATAGATTCCTTGATAAATGAAACATCATGGAGAAGATCCATTAAACTTGACAAATTCAAGAGGAGTGCCAAGAAAACAACACAAATCAATATATGATATTTATCAGTTTGACAAAAAGCATTTGATGTGCAGAAGAGGCACATGCACAATCATGACTTGATCTGTTTTGTTCTTAAAAACATAGTTGTATAATACCTCAACTTCCCACTATCATGTACAAAAATATAATCTTAGAGAAGCAAATCTAAATGACATGGCCTCTCCTCAGCAGTGTTAGGTATGTCTGTGCTATTGCTCTATGTTTAATATCTTTTCAGTTTTGGCAAATAGCAGGGAGATCAGACCACAGTGCATCTGCTGTCTATGATTCAGATGGCAGACTATATGAACTTTGCAAAGGGCATGTCAAAGCCAAACACTACAGCATCTATTAACTATGTTCTGTTGATGACTGTGGAGTACAAATAGCTTATTCGTAGACAAGAGTGTCCTTAATCACTCCTCTGAAAGTGCAAAGCACTTAGCAATTTATGGGCCAAATCGTGACTGGTTTGTAAGTAGTATGGGGGCACAAAAGCCCCAAAGGCTAAACAAACCAGCTTTGCTTTCAGTTTTGTGATCCTGAATATAGTCAAGAACAGTGAGTAATGTCTGAGGAATAAAAGTGAAAATTGATTAGATGCCAAAGATTTCATCATATAACCTTTCTTTGTATCAGCTTCCCATTTTTCTTCCTACCAGCGTCTTAAGCTTCAACAAACACTTCTGTGGCTTCTTCAAACACATAAAAGTGTTCTTCTACCTGAACATAAAACAAGAGGAGTTTGGCCCAGTGGGCTGAAGAACAAATCCAACATTGGCCTTGATAACCACTGAGATATTTCATGCATTAGGATGATGGAAACTAGCATGATGAGTGTGCAGTGCCCTGCATACAGTGAGCCCTCATTACTCAGCTGTATGGTCAGCAGTCCACTGATGCAGTGACAGAAATATGAAGGTCAGTCACTATTGTTGCCATCATCAGTTTTTGTCCTTCCTCATCGGGATGAGGAACGACCAACACCTCTTCATAACTGCATATGACAATACATTGCAGTTGATTTCTCAGAGAAGAGTAAGAATGGTTGTGTATGCATGCTTTATACAAGCAGCCTGGTTGTCTGATGAAGTTTTTTATGATTAGGCAAGGAGATATAGTATTTCTGCACTTCAGTTTAGTAGCTACATGGCCTCAGTGCCACAATAATCACACCACAGGACTTTTGTGCCTACTCTAAAACAAGATTACGCAGTCCTGCCTTTGTCCACTGTACATTTTCATGATTAGTATGTACACTTGCTACACAAATGTTTATCAGATCACTTACCAACACAATACTGTAGTATTGCAGGACTAAAAATGGTTCCCTGCCCATTCCAGAAATGTAAAAAACTTATAGTCTAAAAGGTAAATTTCAAACAACTAGAGAAGTCTGATTTCTAGTGACTGTATCAGAGCATTGGCTGAAGGACTTTCAGCGTTATAGACTCTTTTCAGGCCAAATTGATCTCTTTCTAGAGGTGTAGGACATTAGGCTCAATCGGACAACAGCCAGGTCACACAAACATCAGAAAAACTATTTCTCAGTTCAGGTTAAACATCCTCTCTTGACTATTCCTCCAATCAGCAAGTCCTCAACACTATAGCTTTGGTGCAGAGAAAGGAGTGCAACATTGGTATGTTGACAAAAAAACATCAACACCCCATATGAGCGTTCTCAATTTCTGAGCATCAAAGCTATGCAAATCCTGACTTTGCCCAACACACACACTAGCAGTAAAATCTCAGAATCACTTTAAATATGTATTCATACACATTTTTTCCATAAAGCTACAAGGGATGATAAAGAAATCTAAACAGTCACAGCAATAGCCAACAGAATTTTCTGATTTTAACTTTGAAGAACTATTAAGTGAGAAAGAGTACTTTCCATTATACAGTAAGTGACCCCCTAGACTGGAATTCAATCCCAAACATGAGATGATCATCCTGATGTAAATAGCACAAGAAACAGGTCTTTTTGATCTAGATTAATGTAGGTGTACTGGGTCTGGCTGGAATGTTAACTTTCCCGGCAGCAGCCCATTCAGTGCCGTACTCTGTACTTGTAGCTGGAACAGCAGTGTTATCACACCAGTGTTGTGTCTACTGCTGAGCAGCAGTGGCACAGCATTGGGCCTTTCTCTAACCCTCCTAGGGGGTGGGCAAAAAAGTGAGGAGAGAAACATCACTAGGGCAGCTGACCTAAACCAATCAAAGGGATATTCCATACCATGTGGTGTCACACTCAGCAATAAAAGGTGGAAACAGGAAGAAGAGGGGAGGGGTGGGCTCTCGTTGAGAAGACGTCGGTCCTCCTCTCGAACACCGGCTGCGTGCGTTGAGGCCTTGCTTCAAGGACGTGGTCAATCATCGCTCATTTGTGGGAAGTAGAGAGTAATTCCTTTCCTCTGCACTTCCATATAGCTTTCATTTAGTTTGTTTTTTTTGTTTTCCTCCCTTTTTCCCCTTTCCCTTTTATTTCCCCTTAGTTAAATTGTTTAGTTCATGGTAGTCTTTATTTAATTATTATAATTATTTCCCTTTAATTAAATTATCCTTATCTCAACCCGTGAGTTGTTCTTTGCTTTACTTCTCCCCCTCCTTATCTAAAGGAGGGGGAGTGAGAGAGCGGTTGTGGGGTTTAGCTGCCCAGCACGGTAAAACCACCACAGTAGGCTGAGCCAGAAAGCTAGACGGATGGAAGGTCAGGTGGGGGCATCACTGAAAGTTATTTTATTGATGCCTTTTCATTCAAGATTTTCTCTGAAACTTTAGGGAGGAAGAGCATTTTATGTGAAGAATGACATATTGAAAAAGTGAATGAAAACACACAAACACAGAACAACAAAAAAGAAAAAAAAAAAAAGAAAAAAAAAGAAAAGAAAAGAAAAAAAAAGGATAGCTCATAAACAGCTTGGAATTAGGCTAGTGGCTAGAGCAGCGGCAGGAAGCACTGTTGATGGTTTTCTCCTGTTTCCACTAATTCCTGCTTTTTAGCTCTTTATTAGAGCCAACATCTGAGTGAAAGTTTACCTTTCATAGGAGCTTTCAAGTTTACTTGATTTAGTAAACTTTGTTTGACCTAGCAAACAAAAAGGGAACAGATTTTGGGAAAAAGCATGCATTTAACAGTGTGGGGGGTTGACAAAATCTCTGAAAGGAAACTATCCTGTTTTGGATGGCTTTTTTTTCCTCATTAGTTCATTTCAGACATCTGTCTGTAGAAACCCCTCAGCTGAAGCAGGTGTTTTGATTTTTGTGACGCTTTCAAGAGGACAAAATTTCAAGAGGACAAAAGTCAAAGTTTTGGAAATACTTGGAAAAAGTAAACCATTTGACTAGAATCAAAATAATTTTAATTTCAATGTTGACAAAAATAATTTAAAGCTTTTATCTTAGTTGTGGATAGAATATTTTTTCTCACAGTTCTTGAGTCTTCTCATGGGACGCGGAACGTGCTAAGTATTACTGCTGAAATCCAAAATCTTTTTCCCTTGAAATTCATTAGCCTTATAATAGGCTATATCAGTTGAAACCAACCTGCTTATCTATTAAACCAACAGGAACTTTTAGCTCCCTCTCTCCTTTTAGAGTACATCTTAAGCATCCTGCCAGGCTCCACATCCTATTTAGCCAGCTAATCTTACAGCTTGCACTGTTTTCTCAAATCCAGACCTCGTTCAGCAAGAGCTCCGAAGCGTGACAGTATTTCTGGCAACTGAACGTATGCACATGCTGCTCTGCTGAGCTTAAAGCCCTCAAATAGATCCAAAGAACAAGAAGTAGTAAAAAATAGAGGTCTTGGACTGGGCTATCCACCAGCAAAAAGGTTCTGAGTTTTGCTGAGACACAGCACAAATCCTGTTTCAAAATGTTCAAGGTTTCTAACTAAACACTGACAGTATTAATCTTTGTATGTTGTTGCTTAGAAAATAATTAAGTAAATGTCTCAGGGAATAATTTTTTTCTTTTTCCTGGCTGACTTCTTTTAAATTCTCCTCTCCTCCTCACTTTTATTCCTTACCCACTGTAATTTGGAGAAAGTCAGGAAAGAAGAAAACAAAACACTATTAATCTTGCAGAGAATCTCCAAGAATGGGAATAAGCCTATTTATTTTAACAGAAAATAAATAGCAAATAAGTCTATTAAAAATAATATGATTATACATAATGTTTTAGAAGTTTATGCATAGTGTGCTTCTGCTGCATAGTTAAAAAATATTCTTTTATTGAATACTGCAGAGCAAACATTTTTGCTCTGAACATTTCAGTCAAACATTTTGACTGAAAAATCAACAGAAGACAATGGTCAGAGTTCAAATGGACATGGTGACAACAACGAGTCTACAAATCCTGCTGCCTTTTAAAAATCTCATCACGGGAAACTCAACTCTCTTTCCAAAATGTTGCCTTCTATCGATAGCACCAGGTTCCTATACAACAAGATGTCTTATTTGGCATTCCTATAATTTAAGACAGAAAATTTGCAAAACATGACAATAGTAACCCTCTGCAAAACAGTCTATAACCAAAGGAGCTGATCTTTAGTGATAATTTTACTTTGAAATTTTCATCTGGTGAAAGCACAACAAACTCAGTGCAACCTTAGGAGCACCACACATGAAATTAAGAACAGAATTGTTATTTGGAACTTTAAAGATTTTGTGTGTGTGTGTGTGTAGAAAGTTATCTAGATCTTCAGAACATGGATGAGTGGTTGACTTTTGCCTCATCAGCATGTCTCTCTTTAGAACTTCTCATGGCTTCCTCAGACAGCTGGGCCAGAATGTTCTTTTATTAAAATGATATATTACATGTCATTCTAAATATCTGAGTAAGAGCTTCTGTTGGAAGCATTTCCAGCAATATCTGCAGTTCTTCCATCTTCTGAAAGTCATTAATTGCTCATGACTTTCCAGTTCTCAAAGTTCCCTAGAAAGTGTAATATCAGCACATCTTGACCATGAACTTGAACTGCATTGCAAGACAAGAAGGTAGATGGTTGTTTATCATCATTTGATCAATCTCAGAGTGTAAATTAGGAGCTGAATTTCTTCTATTTGCTACCTCTTTTTCCATCCTAGCATACAAAAACAAATTGTTTACAGTAATATTTAACAACAACAAAAACACAAACACAATGTAAAACAGAAGAGCATTCCTGTTTGCAACCATTGGTTTACTGCCAATGTTTTATATGGAATTGTAAATTAGCTTTCCTACACACAGATTTGAAAAATATTTGAGGAAAATAGCTCAAAAACTGGAACTCAAATACTGACTATCGGGCAGAAGAAAACTGCCATAAAGAACATCCTGATGAAATGAACAGTGTCTCAATAAAGTTCATGTTCTATAGCTTCTATTCACTCATTCTGTTCAAAAAGTGTAAATCTGTTTTAGACCAATGACAAATTGATATCAGATAAACTAAGCAATAAATATTCTAGTTTATGAATCACACAAATCATAAGGCTTTAATGCTTAATGGACCAACTTGAAAACAGACATTTTGCCTAAAGATGCTGATCTGAAAATTCCTGCGAGTGTTGGGGGTGGACTTTACTATTATATCTATCAAGCTTTAGCTGTTATGAACCTTAAGAGCTTAAAAACATTTAGAGAAAATGTCTATTTAAAGTTTCTTAATCCTCGATACTTCATAATTGTAAATCTGTTCAATTAATCAAAAGGGACATAGAATGTTCATTTATATTCTCTTTCCTGGATAATGTCCTGACTGTGCATACAAACTTCTGCACAATTTTGGTATTTGTAATACAAGGTGTAAAAATGATTACATTCCTCAAAACTGCAAAGTCGTTTTTAATGAGACAATTCTGCTTACCTGTTTCTATCACAGTTAAAGCAGGAAAGAAAGGAGGGAAAAAAAAAAAAAAACGACCTTACACACAACCACTACCCCACACTAATTATATACTCTGCTGAATGTTGAGATGCTTTATTTAATCTGAGATGCTTTGGCTAACAAAATGCCAAATTTTCACAACAAACAACACTGATGTTTTCAAAATGAAATGCTTGGCATATTCATATTCATCATGAATCATAAAATAAATAAGTAAATAAACCCCCCCCAAAAAAGGTACTTTTCCATTTCCAGCACCTAAAGGGACTTTTGTAATATTCATGGTAAAACATTCACACAGCATGCTTCCTGTATGGTGCAAAATACTTCTCTAAGTGATTTTACAAAAGATTCTTGAGCACAAACAATGGAGAATATAAAATCCATATCACAGCATTTTATGAATCATAGAATATCCGAATTGGAAAGGATCCACAAAGGTCATCAAATCCAACTCCTGGGTCCACACAGGACCACCCAAAAATCAGACCCTATGTCTGAGAGTGCTGTCCAAATGCTTCTTGAACTCCAGCAGACTTGGTGCCATGACCACTGCCCAGGGGAGCCTGTCCCAGTGTCCGACCACCTTCTGGATGCAGAACCTTTTCCTGATATCCAGTCTGAGCCTCCCCCTTCACAACATCAAGCCATTCCCTCAGGTCCTAAGCTAGAGATATTTCTAAACTGAGCACTTCTCTCTTTAGTGTGACTCTGTCCTTAAAATATACACTCCATATTATTACTTTTCATTATAAAATTGGACCAAATTCAGGATATATGATATTAACAAGAGATGTCACGCATCTCATCACAAGTCTGTGTTTACAGAAAGCAAATGCATACGATTTAAAGGGCAAATTAATGAATAATGTGAAAGCTTTCACATAAGGGAGTGTAATGTAAAGTGCTTATTGCTTCTGTAGTATCTGAAAATGTTTATGTAGCAAATTTGAAACAGATTTGTTAGTTGGCAGACTTGCAGCATTACTTTTTTTTTCTTAATTTAACTTAATTTTAACTTAATTGTTAACTGTTTAGCAAAGATTCATTTGGAGGTCAAATGACAGTGTGTGACTAGAAATAAAGTGGAATTAAGTGTTGAAAGGTGCAAGCATAGAAAAAATACTTTTGAGCATAGCAAAACCACATCTGTATGACTATAGTAGCATCCTCACAATGCACAATACATGAGTATTTAGAATGTAACCGTTACAAGGAAATCAAAGCAGTTTGGACAACATCTATGTGACTAATGTGTCATGCTCTTTGAAGCGTATTAAAAAACACTTTACATTCACCCTAAAGTTTCTTCAAGTTCTATAGAACTCTCATTGAAAATGTTGAGCGAATACTAAACACCAGCACAGCACAGTATTTTCTACCACACAGATATAGACAGACAAATAGGCAGATATAAAACTCAGAACTAAAGATATGATCTCCTAATCATGTTGTATTCACATGCTAGTCAGTGGTAAAGCGATGTTAACAAAGTATTCCAAGAATTCTTTGTGTACTTTTTCTGACCTGGAAACAATCAAAATTCTTACCTTTGCTTCTAAAGTTATGTCCAGGGGCTATCTGACTGTTTTTCATCTTTTTTTGACTTTAGAAATATTGACAATTATTTTCTCCTTATCTGTCCAACCAAAGCAAAATTTAAAAATGCAATGGCTAGCCTCTTCCATAACATTTATTCACAGGTTATGCTACAGTGTCTCTAGGGACAAGCAGCAGGTTCATTCTCATTATTCTGGCATGAAAAATCATGGTTCACCATGAAGATTGGAAACTTTCCAACTAACATCCCACAATGTGGATATAGAGTGGACAGGTCAGAAATGTCCAAGGTGGCAAAAAAAAAGATAACCACCACACTTTTTAAAACAAAAACAAAAACAAAACAAAACAAAACAAGGGGGAAGGGAAAGTAAAGTTATGGTGAATTTTATGGGAATTTCACCCAGAAGTCTTCAGAGCAGTTGGCTTAAAATGATTAGGAAAACTAATGGAGTAGAATATGTATGGGGATTTCATCCTGCTTGTCAGCGGAGATAGTATTGTCGCTTTGGGATTAAATCCTAATAATCCGTAAATATACAAAGCACATTAACCAGGTATCTAATTATCACTAGCTTGAGAAAACTGCCTTTTGGAGAGTGAACATTCAAAAGCAGACTAGAATGGATATTAACTTTGTGATCTGAAAACAACAAGCAAGTTTGAAAGCTGCATGCTCTATCCATGTTGACATAGCATTTGTTTAACCTAAGTGATGTAACAGTAAATGCAAGTGTGACAAGGTGAGAAAAATCCATTCTGTAAGGGTTAGACCTGTTTTGAGGAAGGTATTGGACAACATCCAAGGATAGCAAGTTCACAGCTTTATGCTCATTTTAATCACAGTAAAAAACAAGTGTAACAATAATTAATTAGACACAGTTTTAAAGTGGAATGTTTAGAAGGAACAAAGAGCAGCCCCTGTCTAAGCTGCTCAGTTTGTCCATGGAAACTAAGCTACAGCAAGGGGCTGGCAAGATGATCTGGAGAGGATGGAAGCTACTAGCCAAAATTCAGGTCACAGACTTCTAAGAAAAACATCAGAAATGCCTAATACCCTCCTATTACTTGTATGCAGACAGAACCAGTAAGATATCTTTCCCATCATTAGTACTCATATGTATTATATAACCTTAATTTCATAAGTGGGTTCATCAGGCTGTTAGATTCAACTTGTCAACTCTGAAAAAAAACTATTGATTCCAGATGAGATTTTCAAGGGAAGCACTTCTAGCTCTCTCTAGCATGTGACTGAACATAACCCAGGAAATCCTGACAAGAAGTTAGAGAGGCTGTTACATACCAGAAACTATATGCAGAGAAAACCAAACATTAATAGAGATTAAAGAAGGAGAGGCAGAGAGAGAATAAAATAATGCTTTCCGCCTAATTGTGCCCCTGTGCCAGGACTTCAAAAAACAGCAGAGGATTTTTCAAATGTAAATCCCTCATAAAAACTCAGAAAACAATTGTTAGTCAACACTGGCATTTACTAAACAAATCCATTTTTTTATTTCTTCATCCAGTGAAAGCAAAGCATATTGATTGTGCTAATGATTAAATGATCTTTATAATCTCTTCTAGGCTTAAAGTCTTATGAATTTATGGACTGGCTCAGAAAATAAAGCACGAAGCGGAACAAAAAATACTACATATTTTTATTTGTTTTCTCAGTCCTTTCTGATTGATAGTGTTCTAGTGAATTTTTAAATGGCCTTCCCTGTGTTTGAAATTGATGTCATTCAGGAGCTAGCCAGTTCTGTTGACAAGTATTTTATATCACTGGGACTGTGTCTCTACAAACCAACTGTTGGGGGGATGGGGAACAGGTAAAAAAAAAATATTCTCAGTGAATATAAAGCAGACATGATTTAACTCATAACTGGAAATGGTTACATTTAGGGGAAAGGTGCCAAAGGCATGTAGCAGCACATTCACTGCAATTTACACTTTTATACCAAAACCTTTATACCAAAAAGTATTTACACTTTTCTACCAAAATCAGGTAGACATATCATCTTGCCCAGTAAGGACTCCACTTAACTACTAGTTATACTCAGACGCTACACATGCATGAGAAAGCATTGGGAACAGTGTTATTGCATCCCCTATTCAGAAGCTGTACAGGAATTATGTAAATGTAAATTGCAGCTCTCAACTGCTACTCAGTATTCAGGGATGCTTATCTATTTCACAGGAGAGAAAATAAAAAGAAAGTAATAGAACTTCAGCTTGGGTGTGTAAACTAGTACACTACCTCAATGAGAAGCAGAAAGGTGTTAGTGTTTCAGCTGACTGTGACAGAAGAGGGAAGAAAATACAAGGGAGTAGGAGGAGTGTGCTAAATCTAAGGCATCAGGAAGCCTGCAGCCAAGTCTGCTATTATGGCTTTAAAGATCATAACCTTGGATTTAATTCAGAGATCCCTTTTTAATTTGTGTCTATTAAAATTCTGTGAGTTCAGCTAAGGTTTACTCCCAGCTGAATAAAGTACACAATAAACACTGCAAAACTTTCAGTTATCCATCTTATCACCTAATACAGCTTCTCCTTGTTCCCTCTTCCGTACTGAGTGGTAGAAACAAATAAGGACAAAATAATCAGTTTAGAGAAGGAAACTAATGTTAACTTTTTTTTTTTTTTTTAATAAATATTGTTCTGAACATCTCAACTCATCTTTCTCAGATGTTTACTGTTAATACTACAGTTTAAGCAATACTGAGTAGGATGTTAGAAAGCCATGCCAATCTACAAAAGAAAATTAAAAAATAAAAATAAATCTAAAGCAATTTTAGAGGCTTTGGATTCCAAGATTAGACATAAGCCCTTATGGAAAACCAGAAGGATTATTTCTCAATAAAAATCAGTTCCTGGGGGGTGGGAAATAAACCACTTAAGGTCACATTTTCTTCTGAATATTTAACCTTTTAATATGGGAAATAATCAGAAAGACAAAGGAATCTGATTTCCAAGACATTAAAAAAGAAGACAAGAACAAACAAACAGAAGAAAAAAAAATAGGTATATGAATATATCTTCATTAACGCTCAAATCCTTACATTTACAAAGATTTCTAAAAAAGAGTTGGATAGAAGATTAAATAAGAGATTTAAACAGAAGACAGGTTATGTACCCAAATTATGACTTGTGGAATCCATTCTTATACTCATTTTAGGATCAAGGACAGATCAGTTAACACGCACACACAAAAAAAATCATCTCTAACAAAATACATGTAGGTGTATATACACGTAGGTATTTCATACATGTATGAGCTGTTTGCAGGGCAAAGCTTCTCACTCACTCTCCTTTTCTTCCAGGATAAGACAATTACCTGAATAACAGTTCACAGCACAGGAACACAAGCAAACTCCTGAAGGCTTGGAAGCCCTATGCTCCACCACTGTGCACTAGCACTGCAAGTCACAAAACAGCATGAACTATTGAGGGGAATTTTACAGAAGAGAATTTTCCTCTTTCCAGACATTAATATTCACCTCAATACAAAATATAAAAAGGCATTTTGATGTATCAAATTATCTTTCTCTCTTTTTTTTTATTATTATTTTTTTTAATGCCAAAGGAAAGAGTATGGCAGCAGCAGGTAGCCAAGAACAAGAGAACTGTTTGGGGAAGGCTCTTATCCAGAAGAAATTCCCCCATTTTCCTTTCATCTCAGCCACTGTGATTTTGCATGGCCTGACCAATACCAGCAATATTAGGCTCTCAGGTGAAAAGGTATTCTGCCTACACAAGCAGAAGCAAGATCTATAAATTCATGCATTTTTATGAAGTCAATTTTCTTTCACCTATATATTCATCCAACAAATATATTGTAGTATTGTGTCAATAAAAAGTCTATAATCAGCAAGATTTTTTTGAAAGATTTTTTTTTTTTTTTAATACTTCAGGAAAAATGCATCAAAGATTAAACCTGAAATAAATTTGGTTTGGTATCTTAACACACTCTCTACCTAGACACTTCAAATAACTAACACAGAAATTCAGAGACCTATCACTCATAAAAATGTTAATTAATATTAGGAATAACTCAGAATCTGTGCATGCACGTGTATTTAATTGACTGTACTGGAACAAGCTAATTAATGCCAGTTAAAGTACATCAAGGAAGGCTAGCCATATGTCTAGGTTGACCTTTGACTAACAATGGATGCACAGGAAACCAGAAGTTCAGTGGTCAGCTTCATAGCAGTGGTTAAAGAAGCAGCTGTCAAAATCCACATATTACACCATTCTAGAAAAGTTAGAGAGCCTTCCCCACAAGAATGAAGTGATAAGAATATCACAGAGTAAGGATACAGACTTTATCTTGACAGCTGATACCCCGGTTTTATATGCCTTTGGATAGCTTTCTCCATAATCTCTTGGCCTGACAACATATTAGGGATATGGTCCTACTTCAAGAGAGACTGAAAGTTTCTCCAAAGGCTTTCTGCATACTTAATGAAGGGGAATTATTACTGATTTAAAAAATAATAATAATAAAATAAAAGTTGCATGTGGCCTGGAGGAGAGTGAAAAAGTAAGCAAACTTACCTTTGTACCAAGTATGACAGGCAGTCATATCAACAGATTCCTGCTTACTGCTTGGAGATATTACCAGTGCTTCACTCCTATCAGTAATTGTCTGTTGTGACCACAGAGGTAGCCGGCTGTCTTTCAGCAAATGATATGTCATCTAAGACAGAAAGCAACTATTCTCTAACATTGGTCTTTTAATGCTATAACTTTTGGTACATTAGGGTTTTCTGAGTATATTGAGGATGTTAAAATATGTTAAAATAACAAAACAGGTGTTTTCTGATTAAAGCAAAAGCAAGCAAGCAAACAGAAACAAACAAGCAAAAAAAAACCTACCTTTCCTTCATAAACAGGAATGTATTCTGTAATGATGGTGCTGCTCTGCAGATTATTTTATCTTGACACAGATTAGATTAGCATGACTCTCACATTTTGTGGAATCAAGTTCCAATGTTAACCTAATTTTAACACAAAGAATTCCTGTTGCATAAATAATGTTTTGTAATCTTTCCTTGGCCACAGATCAAATATTCCCCATATACACCCATATATTCCCCATATACACCCATATACCATTGGAGGCTGTACCATCATTAGCCATATTACTTCATATTACTTTCCAATAACCCCTGTGCTGCCACAATCAAAAAACAGTTTTATTTTTTTAAGGAAAAAAATGTTAAGGAAAGGGAAATGATGATACATTCCCTATTGAAGCATTATTCCAGAACTAGTGAGTAAATAAAAAGGTAATTCTTATACATGGGTGGCATATGCTTTGAGAAAAGGACAGAAGGATGCAATTTCAATGTAATTTCAGGATCACTTTAAACCTACCTGAGTGGTGACAAATAGAAAAGTACCAGCTATCTCACTTCTGATTTTCCTAGTTTACTCCTTCATCCTCCTTCCCCTGTTGACACAATATATGTAAGTCAGATAAAATATACATATATATTATACATATAAGTCAGATAAAAGAACAGATTCAGCAGACCAGTATCTTTTTCTGCTGAAACAATGTTTTCAATCTCATGAACATCAGCACTAAAAGAAGAAAAGTGATAGAAATGTCAAAACTACCTTTTTGCACCCTGGACAAATTTAGACCCACTTTAACCAATCAGAAGACTTCAGTTTTACAACAGAAATCTTAGAAATGTCAGAGGTTTTCCTCCAACTGAATTAGTTTAAAATTGTTTGTGTTTCCTGAGACTGTGGTATAACAAGCATTGCATACATATCACAAAAGATGTATAAGTGTCTACCCATTTACAAACCTACCTATTTACATTAATTCAGATAAATAAAATGTAATTTGGCCTATGATGAGTCTAACTGACATTCTTTAGAATTATATGTGTAACTAAGCTAAAAACAATTGGAACGAAAACATGCAGTTGAAATATTTTAAATAGCGAGATATCTATCTGAGTAAATATTTCAATATGGAATCGACAGCAGAGCTCTCACTAAGAACATTTCAAGTGAAAGCACAAAAAAATGGCAGACACACCAAAATCTTCCAAAGCGTTTATGAAGTGAATCTGGAAGACCTAAGGAGACTTTCTTTTTTTCGGTCTTAGCTTCCAGAAACAGAGCCAAACAGGAATTGTTCTCATTAAAGCAAATAAAACTTTGATGTGAAAAACATTAACTCTGTATTTTATTGCTTATGAAAAAAATTCAAGCAAATAAATTGTTAAAAAATGTAACAATATAAATAACGTAGTGAAACACTTTCTTAGATTTAGTATAAAAATATTTTCCAGTGAAAAATTACAGCCAAATGTAAAAATAGTGCCAAATAATTCATTAATATAAGACCTAGAAAAAAAAGCACTGCATAGATGAACCTAGAATAAAAGTCCAAGTGAACTTTTTTGGAAAAGTGTAAGTTAATATGAAGTTTTTAATACCATTCTAGCTTTGGCAGCAGTCAAATACTTTTCAATATTTGACACATTTACGTCAAAAGAAAGTAAATTATTTTTGCTATTGGTTGGTCCATTCTTGTCAAAATCCAACTAACTTTCCATTTTTCTTCATTCTGGGAACATCATTCCTGCAGTTGTCAAGTAAAAATAGAGCTAGATGGAAAGAATGAGGTTACTGGAGCACAAAGCACACCGTTAAAAATAATAATAATAATAATAAAATATTTCATCTTTTATACATTCACCGAAAGTTACATAACATTAAAGAGAACCTGATAGAATGTAATTGTCTTCAAGATAAGTAATTAGGAGTTTTGATTGAAATCTCTGCTAAAATAAATCAATGGTTAAAATAATAACAAACTAATGATGAATCAAAACCAATGGGCATTTTCTTGACTTGCTAGAAATGGATTGCCTAATAAATTGACCTCTCTTTTGAGCTGACCAAAAGAACTATGTTAGGAAAAAAATAGACTCATTTGTTTTTTCTTTTACTTCAAATAAAGCTACCGGTGCTACCATTAAAAAGTTGCTAGAAAACAATACCCTGCTAGCACAACTTGAGCCAATTCTGTGAATGAAGATACAAGATCTAAACTTTACAACTGACATGTACCTGGAGTCTCCTGAAGGAAAATTACTTAAAATATGTACTAAATGAATTACTGCACTACTACTGAACGTGCTCTACTATTTAAAAAAAAAATAAAAAAATAAAAAAATAAGCTAAAAACAAGCCATATATAAAGATAGCGCTTCAATAGCACGAAAGACATAGTATACTGGAAACTATTTTCAGCTTGTAATTGCCACCCCTTTGGAAGCTTTCACATGCACTTATTCAGAGCATGTTAGCTAGTGTAAATACATACAAAAACAGATGACTTCACTTTTTCATTGTTATTAACTAGACTCTTTTCACAAATAGTTAAAAAAAATAAGATATAGTTTTTATTAAAAATATATTTATTCCATGAACCAGAACACTTTTACCTTTGAATGAGGTAATCTGACAAAGTGCTTTTGACTTCTTTAAAATTCCTCTGCCCAGTGACAGTGTTACTTTGAAATGTATCTGATACATGCTGTTTCTTCTCTTATACAACTTAAAAGTAGAAACTTCACAATATTTTATGATTTGAAAAACTGTGATAAGAATCTGAAGACAATTTTGTGAAGGAAAATTATTAGAGTTAATGTCGGCATATGTTACACATTTAAAATAATGTGCAATCATACGTATATGGCAAATACTTCCTTTAATTTCCCATATACTTCAGTCACATTATCAGTGTTCAATTTATTCCATCCTGAAACAGCGACCTTACTCTGAACATGTGATACGAAAAGGAAAGCAAGAAGTTACTATATTCAGCAACTGAGAACTGTGAAATGGCCAGTTTCCATACGATGATCATACCACATAGCAAGAAATTTTTCTTGGCCTTTGGCAGGAAAGAACAGATGTGGAACTCTGTATTTTGGAAACATATCAATATTCAGTTACTGAATACAAAAATGAGAACAACGAGGAAAACTTCTGAAGTAGCTGGATATTTAAAAAAAAGGACTACATTGCACCCACCAGTGTGTAGCACGTTGGGGAAATTTCTTTGCTGAACAAAGAAGAACCAAGAACTCCAATTGCTTTGTTCCATTCTAAGTGGTGATTTGTGCTATCTGCCAGGCAGAGAAGGACCTGGGAGTGATGGTTGATAGTCAGCTGAATATGAGCCAGCAGTGTGCTCAGGTGGCCAAGAAGGCCAACGGCATCCTGGCTTGCATAAGAAACAGTGTGACCAGCAGGGCTAGGGAGGTGATCATCCCCCTGTACTCGGCTCTGGTGAGGCCGCACCTCGAGTACTGTGTTCAGTTTTGGGCCCCTCGCTACAAGAAGGACATCAAGGTGCTTGAGCAGGTGCAGAGAAGGGCGACGAAGCTGGTGAGGGGCCTGGAGAACAAGTCCTACGAGGAGCGGCTGAGGGAGCTGGGCTTGTTCAGCCTGGAGAAAAGGAGGCTCAGGGGCGACCTTATCGCTCTTTTTAGGTACCTCAAGGGAGGCTGTAGCGAGGTGGGGGTTGGCCTGTTCTCCCACGTGCCTGGTGACAGGACGAGGGGGAATGGGTTTAAGTTGCGCCAGGGGAGTTTTAGGTTGGATCTTAGGAAGAACTTCTTTACTGAAAGGGTTGTTAGACATTGGAACAGGCTGACCAGGGAAGTGGTGGAGTCACCATCCCTGGAAGTCTTCAAAAGACATTTAGATGTAGAGCTTAGGGATGTGGTTTAGTGGGGACTGTTAGCGTTAGGTCAGAGGTTGGACTCGATGATCTTGAGGTCTCTTCCAACCTAGAAATTCTGTGATTCTATTTAGCTGGCAACCAGCAACATCTCCAGAATGTAAAAAGAACATTATGAACCAATGTTTTCATTTACAAATATGTAGCTATGCATCTATTTGACTAAACATGGCTAGAGCAACATTAAAACCATATGCTTACAAAACTGTGCATACCTAATACAATGGGATTATTATCTGTCACCACAGCTATTAAAATGTATTTGCAATACTAAATAATGAACTACTTCAGTCCTTTCATGTTTATATATGGTTGTCCTGGTTTCAGTTAGGACAGAGTTGATTTTCTTCCTAGTAGCTGGTAGAATGCTATGTTTTGGCTTAGGATGAGAAGAGTGCTGATAACACCCCGATGTTTTAATTGTTGCAGAGCAGTGCTTACACAAAGGCAAGGACATCTCAGCTTCTTGCTCTGTCCTGCCAACGGGCAGGCTGGGGGTGCAGCAGGAGCTGGGAGGGGACAGACACAGAAGAGCTGACCCAAACTGGCCAAAGGGGTATTCCATACCATCCGACGTCATGCTAAACAATATATAGGGGTGGCTAGCTGGGGGAGGGGGACCGGACTGCTCGGGGTTAGGCTGGGCATTGGTCAGCAGGTGGTGAGCAATTGCATTGTGCATCACTTGTTTTGTACACATTATTAGTAGTAGTACTATTATCATCATTATTGTTGTTATTATTATTGTTATTATTGTTTTCCTGTCTTAATAAACTGTCTTTATCTCAGCTCACGGGATTCACTTTCCCATTTCTCTCCCCCATCCCAGAGAGGGAGGGGGGAGGGTGAGTGAACGGCTGTGTGGTGTTTAGCTGCTGGCCGGGTTAAACCACGACAATGGTACAGTCAAGAAATGAGAATGCTTGACGGTGACTCCTCTAAACTGTGCAAAAAATAATAAGAATTAAAAAAAAAAAAAAAAAAAAAAAAAAAAGAACAGGAAAATAATTTAAATGTTGCCCTGTAACGGAAGGGCAACCTCCAAGTCCCTCCCAACCAAGTCAGGGGGGAAATACTTCCCTAATACTTCCCTAAATCATCAATATTCCCTTGATGGTCTACAAGAACCTTGCTTTGAAGAAACCTTAAAATTCCTCCTTGCTCATTTCATGAAGATTCTGAAAGCAAGAAAGATGGGGGGGGGGGGGGAAGGGCAGAGCACTGATCTAAGGAAAAGGGTCTGCTTTACTTATCTTAATTTTTATCCAAAGAGCACTGGGACATCTTCAGGCCTAAGAAGTAGCAATTCTCAAATTCATGTTTGTAATCACATTGTAGTGTTACAATGTAAAGCTAGGACTGGAAGTCAAGTAGACAAAGATGTACCTATTCTAACATTAAAATACGCAAATCTAGGTAAGTTTAGGACAAAATCTAGCAATATGGTCCAAGTAAAGGATACCCCCAAATATGCTTTTGCAGCTCAGCAACAGAAAAGGGGATATCAGGTTAGTATGGAATCTGTATGAGTGGCTTTGTTTAAAAACTACAATACCTTACTGATTTATGTTTACCTGTGGAAACATAAATATGCTATGCTGGCTTTCCCAGTTTCCCCTACAATGCAATGCCTCTCAATTAAATATCTCTCAAGATGCATTGCAAAGACTCCTCAGGAAGAGTTCAGTGTATGGTATACATCCTGACTCACATTGTCTCACAGAAGGCATAGTTCCAGCAGAAAGTTAGTCCAGGAAATTTTTATTTATTTATTTATTTTTTAAAAGGAAACATTTCAGCATCCCAAGAGAAATAAAACAACATTCTCTTTGCCACTAGATACTATGGATATTAAAAATTGGGATAGATTCAAAAGGGATAAATTCCTGAGGGCTATGAAATACAGACATCAAAACAGAACTGAGTTAAAAATTCTTCAAAACTGACATATACATTCAGGGAAAGTACACTTACACAATTGCTTTATAAAATTCACTTTTAGATGTATATTCCTGGTCCCAGTCACTGGGCTAGAAAGACATTAGAACTAACCCAGCCCAACCACTTTTACATTAATTCATAAGAAATTATACCAGTTTCTGGTAAATCAATTTTATAAAGAATAACTCAAATTTTCATCAGAACACAAGCAGAAAAATACTTGATGACTAGAAGTCCATGATGACTAGAAAAAAAGTCAAATACTACACCTATCTTCAGAGCAATAAACCTGGAGGATCTGGGGTGCTACAGGCCACTAGCTCTACTTCAGTCTCAGAAAATTGTAGAACAAGCAAACATGGAATCCATTCAAACATGGAATCCATTCAAAGGCAAATGGAAGACAAGAAGATGACAGAGAACAGTCATCATAGATTCACGAAGGGTAAGTTGTATCTAACCAACCTGTCTTCCTCAATGAAGTGACTGGGTCTGCAGAACAGTGGAAAGCAATGGATGTCATTTATCCTGATGTCAGCAAGACTTCTAGCACAGTCTATCACAGCATCCTGGTAGACAAATCACAAAGAAATGGAACAAAAAGGGATGAATACATAAAGACTGGAAATACAGGTTTCCGAAATATCATTATGAAGAGAAAACTGAGTGAGAAATCAATTGTGGCCTTCAGCTATCCAATGGGTTGTTAGACAGTTATCTTCTTATAATTCATCATCAGGTGGACACAGCAATTGGACAAGAGGTGAGGAGCACACAAGGAAAACTTCAACTAGATATAAGCCAAACAAATTTTTACAGTGTGTGGTAAAGTAGTAGATTAAGGTTCTCAGGATGGTTATAGAAAATTCAGCCTTGGAGATTTTCTGAAGAACAGGGTAGGTGAGAAGTCATCATTTTTTTCAAAGGATTGATCAATTTTTAAAGTTTCCCTGATTAGAAGTGGAAGTTGGAGTAGACCTTTAGACACTCATTTTATTACTCTGCAAAATGCAAGACATGCAGTTCCTAACTCTTCAAATAAAAGAAAGTTCTACAAGTCCTTTGATCCACAGTTTTGTTAATGCTATCATCAAGTTGTTTTTAAACAACTGATTTGCTTCCGTAGTTTATTCAACACTCAAATAAAAGCAACAATTAGGAACCTCTTCTTAGTGATCATCCTAAATGCAGCCTTAACATCCCGCATGGAAGCCAAGCAAAACAAAGAATACTACCACTTTCATATTTTTAGAATGTATTGATCCCTAAACTATCATTTCACAAATCTAATGCCTTTAGTACTTTATTTAGGCATCATCTATAAATACATTAATTTTCTATGACCACATGCTACACAAGTTTTTCAGTGATTAAAATCATAATGTTATTTCATGAGAATAAATATATGTGGCACAATGTTTTATACAACATTTTCTTGTGTCCTCACTTTTCAGCTATAATTGTTGGTACTACTATCATCCATTAAAGGGTCTAAGTTTTTTGTTTCTTTGTTTTTAATCTGTGAATTATGAATTATTATGCCACAGGTGCAATAGGCTATATTTTTCCACACTGAATCTCATTGATTTCCTGCTCATACTTCAGATCTCTCAAGGCTCCTATTAATTCTGTTCCCATCAATGTTTATCTTGTCATTCTTTGTTTCATATAACTGGCTTTTTTTTTTTTTTAACTTATTTCATTAAGTTCATTTCATTTCATATTACTTCTATATCCTTAACAAGGATTTATTTTATTTTAATTTAATTTAAAAGCAACTGCTCCCATGGAAGAAGCTGTTTTTTAAACATACGGGGAACACTATTTTAGGTGACCTTGACTGTTCTTGCAGCCTATGATTTGGTGGCTTGACACAAAGACTTTGATTCAGTATCTTTTTACAGAGCTTTCCATTTAATTCTGGATATTAGACTGAGACAGCATATGCCTAAGCTGAGATTTTTTTTCAAAAGACCAAATATCTGCTCAGTAGGATTCCATTCTGAAGGCCTTTTGCTTGAAAGACATACCTTCTTTCAAAGTCTCTCATAAGTATTTAGGATCAGAATCCCTCCAATTTGAGTCAGAACAGCTTGCTTAAACTTCCTCATCCTTCGCTGGTCAGAAACCCTCAGGCCTCTCCCCCAGCTCATACTCCCCATAACTGATCTACTTCTAAGACAAAACACTTGATCCCCAGACAGGCTGGGGATCTTTCCCCTAAAAGGGTCAACAATTTTGTAATAAACACTAAATGATCTTAAACAGAGATAAAGGAAACTTGGGAATTCAGAGCTGTGTTGTTTCATTTTCAATAACTGTACATCAATTACATAAATTAAGTGCAATAAGATATAATACAAGATGACTGAAGCACTCCGCTGGAACACAACATAACATGATGGTGAGAATCATTTATTCACAAAAATAATGTTTGGGACGATATAAACGGTCTCCTAGCTGCAAAGGTTTCAAGTTTGTTACCTAGTGCTGCTTTCTGAGCATGATAAATAGCTTGTTGTGCGCAGGATGGAGATATAATTCCACTTCCCATGGCAAAATGCAGGCATTCTTATCCTTCTAGAATATATCTGGCCTCCACACATTGCTGTTTTCAATACACACTAAATCCTAAGAGGGATGAGCTAAGAGCATCCTAGGTAAACAAGCAGATACAATTCTTTCCCAAAGGGACAATAAAGGAAATTATTGCAAAGCATCTTTAGTTCCAGTGACTTGCTGTATGCTAACAATCTTTTAATTCCCTCTCACACCTTCTAGCTTTCAATACCATATTAAAATCTTTCATTTGGATCAGTTAAAGACATTCAACAAAGGAGATCTGTTAAAATGGAACGAAGCAGAATCACAGAATATCCCAAGCTGGAAGAGACCCACAGGGATCGAGTCCAATTCCTGGCTCCACATAGGACCACCCAAAAAAAACAAACTATATGTCTAAGAGCATTTTCCAAACACTCGTTGAACTCCAGCTGGCTCAGTGCCATGACTACTTCCCTGGGGAGCCTATAGAATAACAGAAGAGACATGGAATAGAATCTGCCTATAGAATAAAAGAAGGACATCTATCTAAAGGGAAAGAACATGCTTTGTTTTCCTTTATAAAGAAAATGAACCGTGCTCAATACAAACAAACTATTAAGAAAGCAGGGCAGAAAAGCGTAATTATTCATGGAAATGCACTGGGTTTATGTGGCAAGGGCTTCGTAGCAGGAGGGCTGCTGGGGTGGCCTCCATGAGCAGAGCCCAGCAGCTGCCCCATGTCAGATCAGAGCCAGCTCCAGCCAGCTTCAAAGAGACCCATCGCTGCCCAGAGCCAAGCCAGTGAGCGATGCTCGTTGGGACTCTGGGAGAACAGATTTAAGGATGGGGAAAAAGAACTGCTGCACAACAGCAGCTGGTAGAGCAAGGAGTAAGAGCCAGCCCTGCAGACCCCATGGTCAGTGCAGAAGGAGGGCAGGAGGTGCTCCAGGCATGGAGCAGCAGTTCCCCTGAAGCCTGGAGCAGGCTGGTCCCACATGGAGCAGATCTCCATGCTACAGCCTGTGGAGGAGCCCCCATTGGAGCAGGCCTGGAGGAGGCTGCGGCCCATGGAGAGCCCCCACAGGAGCAGACCCTGGGCTGGAACTGCAGCCCGTGGGGGATCCATGCTGGAGCAGTTTGCTCCTGATGAATGGACCCCATGCTACAGACCCATATGGGAGCAGTTCTTGAACAGCTGCTGCCTGTGGGAAGCCCATGCACAACCAGATCGAGAAAAACGCATCCCGTGGGAGAGACCCCACATGGAGTAGGGTCCATGAAGTGAGCCAGGAGTGACCATGAAGGAAAGGTAGAGATGAAGCATTAGGGACTGGCCACAGCCCCATTCTGGCCCTCTGCATCTCTTGGGGGGAGGATGTAGAAGAGGGTGGTTGGGCGGAAGGTGTTTGTAGTTTGCTTTTAGTTTCTCACTGTTCTAATCTGCTAGTGATAGGCAATGAACTCCATTAATCTCCCTGTGCTGCATCTGTTTTGCCTGTTATGGTAATTGTAGAGCAATCTCCATTTCTCTGTCTTTATCTCAACTCTTTTCCATCATATTTTCTCCCCCTCCTCCTTTGAAGAGGCGAAGTAAGAAAGCAGTTATAGTGAGTTTAGCTGTCCAGTAAGGTAACACCACCACATATTCAAGGTACTTGCTAAATTTTAAGTTCTGTAATTGAAACCAAAGCAAGTATCCAGTTGTGACAATGTAACTTCAAAACAAATAGAAGATAAGCAAATTAAATTCTTCCAAACATTTTCAGAAGAAGCAAAGTTGAATTGATCTAATTATTTTGATGCAGTATCAGAAGTAGACAAGGTGTTAAACCTATAACACCACCTTCATGCTTTTTAATCAGGGACTAATCTCTAGCTACAAGTCATGGAGTATCACACTGAGGCTCTAAGGCACACTAAAATGAAGTCTAACCAGAGTTTGCCTTTATAAATCTGAGAAAATTAAGTTTCTTCTCATCCAACATGTCTTAGAGATCTTCACAAGCTGTTATCTTTACTGATAAAAATTCACCCACATAGCTACTAGTATCTTTTTTTGTGGAAGTACTGCCACTTTCCCAGAGCAACACATCTCAGTGTTTGCATTCCCCAGTCACTGCCATGGGGAATTCTCAACCTACTCGATAGTGCTGCAGAATTCCCCATCTGCACACACACTAAGAGGGCTTAGCAGCTCCCTTCTTGGCAGTATAAACCATGTTTATCTGCAAGACCAAGGCAAACGGAACCTTTTGCCCAAATGCCAAGAAATCTAAGCAGTTGCTCAGTGTTCAAGTTCTGTGCACTTTGAAACACTGTTTCAAAGGAAATCTCAGCTTTGAAAGAAGAGTTTAAGTCACATCTTTCATTTGCAAGATGAAGCCATAACAATTAGGCTTTATTCCAAAGCATTTGCTTTCTCACAGATTTGTTTGCATCTATAATGAAAATCCAGCATTTTTGGCATAGTTGAAGGAATTGCAAAGATAACTAATTTAGATTAAAACTAACAAAACCATTACCCTTCCAAAAAAAAAAAAAAAAAAAAAAAAAAAAAAAAAAACCCAAAAACCCTATAACTACATGTCAAGGGAAAGAAAGAAAATCTCATAATTAAAAGAGCCTATCTATTGAAATAATTTCATTCTAGTTTACTAAGCTAAAACAAACTACACACGTAATAAAAATCAGCACTGTTACAGAAGACAATGTAAATCATAGCACTGCTAGCTGCAAAGGCCAGTGTAAACTATATATCAATTCTTTTGGTGTCTCGATAGAAACTGCTTTCTAAATACAATAAATTTTTCATCAACAATCTAGTCTTGTGGTGTTAATTCCAGCTTCTGAAATCATGAAATTTAAAAGCATTGGTATAAGAGCATACTACTGATTCAGGTCTTTGGTTTGTTTTTCTTCTCCTTTCTAAAGCTAGAAGCCATTTGCAATACCCAAATTTAAAAACTGTACAGCAGACAGGGAAGATGTATATAAGGATACCCTGAGCTGGGATTGTCTTTTGACTCATTTGCTAGGGTGGCCTTGCTGAGTACATGCAATTGAAGGGTGACAAGTTTCATATTTTTTAAAGCAAGCTCTTAAATCACAATCATATCCAAGATGCTACGTTGAATCCTGGCGGTGAATATATAAATTTATATAGTGATATAAAACGGACTTTTAACCAACAGTGAAATGAATAATTCCTGCACTCAGCACAAAGGAAAATAAAAATGTACCCATTGGCATTCATTCCCACAGCTCCCCTAAGTCACAGCATTTTTGAATATTCATCTTTTTTCTAAAGTTATTCCCACTATGTTTTTGGTTGGCTAATTTGCTAGCGCAAAATACTGCAAGAAAATTCAGGGTATTATTTTCTAAGTAAAGCAAAAATTAAAGCAAAGCTGGGGAAAGGGAGAGCTGGGGAAGGGACAGTCTACTAAACTGTAATAGTAATTAGCAATCAAGGAACATTTTTTCAGAAAAGAAAAAAAAAAAAAAAGAAGAAGAAGAAAAGATAAATCTCTGTGGATTTTGCTGACATCCTCTCAGGGAGTATATGGTGACTATGCTTAGCAAAAACTATTTTTGTTTATTTAAAAAAAAAAAAGTCTTTATTTTGAGTTTAATCCATATATAGTATACGAGAAGGATCCTTCCTTCTAGCAGTCATGTTACTTTCAGAGTATTACTAAACTTTGCCCTTGTAAGATACATGCATAGTGCCCCCTAAGAAATTAGACAGATAATGGAAATAAGCAGACTGTAATAAGAATACACCAGCAGGTGTATGAGTAAGAACCATTAGAAAACAGATCAGGTGTTGTAGGTAGCCTACCATTTTTCTGTCAGTCTCTCTTGTTCTGCAGCAACCCACCTGTGACTGGCCACCTTCTCCTCCTCCTTTCCTACACCTGGCAGACAGGAAGGATGCAAACAACAAAATTAGGCTGTTAGTGTTGTGTTAGTGGTAGTTAATGCCTTTGCTTTATCAGATACGTGTCCATGTGTTCACATTACTGAGCATAAGATCCCTGAAAGGCATTTCCACTCTGTGAAATAAGATTACATTAAGGAAGTTCAAAGGTGAAAGTGTCTTACTAAATAACTTTATGTTGGACAAATGCCTTCCAAGGCTTGTACTTGGCCTACTACCCTCTCAATAACATTTTTCCTAATATACAGTCTCATTATGGATTATGAAAAAGTTGTTCTCACATAGGTTTTGCTTTAATAGGCAAGCACAAAAAAAATTATTGTGCAAGTGTTTTTTTTTTTTTTTTTTTTTAATAGAACTGTCCTCGATATCTTCTTTTTTTTTCTTTTTTAATTTCATTTTCAGATCTTGTTATAAAAAGAACACAGAAATGTAGCTTACTGCTTTTCTCTGCATTTTGGCATGGTTCAGGTTGAAATGGAATCTAAGGATAAGTCAATATGAGAACGTTAACCAGGAGAAAAAATAACCACACACGTTAGCCATGAATAGTTTTATGCTGGTTTAACTCCCTAAACTGACATATTGTGAGATCAGACAGGAATCTGTATTGGCACAACAGCTGTAGTAGGAGGGCAGTTAGGAGTGGGCTGCCTCATTCACAAGTCACAAAGGGTATCACAGGCTTGGCTGTGTCACAAAACCACATCTTCTAGGCATGTCTATGCTATGCAGGGTAAGGAAGCTGAGAAGGAAACCCGTAAGTCATTTCCCCAGATTGATGAAACTGCAGAGAAGATGGGGGCTGGTGTCTGATAAGACTTGCCCTGACCTTAAAAAAGCTTAAATGCATTTCTAACTTCACCAGCCTAGAAACAATAACAGTAAAATCTGCTCTTCGTCCTCCCTGTGTCTCACAACAAATCCCACCCTTATGTCAGGAACCCAGATAGAGCTTGTTGAATTTATGATAGCTTAATTTCACAAAAACATACTCTAAAATGTAATAAATTGTGGCAATAATAAGATCTATGTTACAATACAGACTTTTCATCTGTAGACACTTTTCATTTGTAAACACTCTTTAGAAGGTAATTCAGTATATAATGCCTTAATACATTGAAAAATATATATATACAGAATGAGTGACTTTTTCAGCATCCCTCATCAAATCTCTCAGCATCTTAGATAAGCTTCTGGTTCATGTTTACCAAGCCCCAGTCCAGAGCTTTATCAAGAAAGCACACACGTTTTTAGAAAGATAGAAAATTAAAGCTAACATCAAGAAACATGTTCCTTAGGCCTGAATCATCACAGTGTTGGTGAAGGCTGGAGGATTTTATGTTTTCCGGTTTCTTCTCTGGCATTACTTATGCTGTTTGTATACATGTATGACTTCTTGTGTCCAGATAATCAACCAATTTTCTGCATTAAGCCCGTAGTAGGAAGAAGCTTTCTTCTGCTCCTGTAGCTTTAGAAAGAAGTTTTATTCTGCTCCTGTAGATTTATTTTTAATGTAGATTTATTATTAGTGTACACTAATAATAAAGTAAAGTGTACACTTTACTGGACATCAGTAAAGTGATGACAGAGGGTGCTAAAATGAAGCCAAAACTTGTAATTATCATTACAACAGGATCACAGTCCCTTCACATGGGAGGTAGGGTGAGGAGGAACACAGATCTTCAGGAGCTTATTGAGTTGGTTTCATGAATGCTGATAATTACAGCTACAGAAACAGAAATTGTCCAAGTTACTCAAAGGAACTTGTACATTATTTTTGTAAAGCACTGATTTTTGTACCACCCCGTCCCCCTCCACCCTCCCAAATGCTATCACCCAAGTAAATACTACTGATGAAGTAAAAGGATCCTCTTCCTTTGCCTTCAGTAAAAGAAAATGGAGAATAAATGGTACTTAGCCCCATCACAATAAGTGTACGGGCATTACCTTGCTACTAGTAGTAGAATTGTAGTATCTTCTACCAATCTTCTTTCTGTACTAAAAGCTAACGTCTTCTGCAGCTTTCCAAGAGTCACTTTAATTTCGAAAACTGAAAGAATAGTTATGCCCTGATGCATTTTTCTCCAATTCCTTTCATTTAACAGTTGGCATTGCCCAGCTAACAAAAATACTTATGTAAATACTAACATTTTCTTTCCCAGTCTTAGATAAGTAAGAGAAAAACAAAAGACACATTTAAGAAAATTCTTAATAGTAAATAGCATTTAAGATCCTCATCTCTTTTTATTTTTTTTATTACAGAAATATATACTACATGAAAGCTTGACTGGAATTTACTTTCTCTGCTTCTTCAGTGAAAATCAGACAATGTGCATGCAAAAACTTATTACAGAAAAACACCTTTTTAAAAAATATATATTTTTTTTTATCATTTTTTTTTAATACAAAGCTTCAATCTATTACAGCTCTTCCCTACCATATCACTCACCAGGGACTGCTATGATACCTGAATACAGAATTAACAGTCTATATACAAGATAAATTCCTAGCTTGATGAGGCCATGTTTCTCACCTGTCTTTCAAAGGGACCCACTGTAAAGCAACTTTCCAGTTTAATTGAATTAGCCTTCAAAAACCTCACCCAACATATTCTCTTTAGCCTTTCTGTTTCACCAGCAAATTGAAAGGTAAGAAGATTCATTTTAAAGAGGAAACCCCTCACAAAAGGAATCACTAATGATAAATGCATCATCACTAGAAGACTGGATTTACTAAATCATTTTACCCTGTATTTAACAAATACAGAGATTGATATATCCAACAGATTACAGATATTACAGATGCATATTCCTAGGGAAAATGTGAAATGTCAAGGCTTTACCACTTCACCAGAGCAGATAATTAAGTAATTAGAACAATTAAACATTGACAGAGCACCAGCGACCCCCAAGTGAATTACAGTCCTGAATTACAGAAACATTAGTAAAGGAAAAGGTAAGCCTTTGGCACATATATAGGACAGATTAAAGGCAGTTGTAGGACTGTTTTTACGAAGTGTGTGCTTGTTGTCCAGATGCACTCAGCAGTCCACAACTTTTTGTTGCCAAACTGCTTATTTAGATGCCCGGGGGGAACACGTCTAAGTATATTTTCTCTCTGAAAAGCCACTGAATATGGAAGCAGGGAATATATAGTCATCCATTCTCTCACTCTTTTACACCGCATGAAAAAAAATGAAATAGTATGACTGCCCTAAAAGATTTGTGTCTGTCCAAGTTAAAAATTTCAGACTCCAAGGAAAGATGATGTTCAAAAGGCCCTCTGAAACAAGTATATATAGGGCACCAACAGCTAAATTACGCCAGAGGCTTGTAACTTTCATAACATCCTATGTCAAGGATTGTTCACACTTTAGTAACTGTCCTGACTATGCTCCATGTAGCAATACCCTGTTTGCTAATCAAGGAGCATGAGCATTATAGTTGTAGCATTGACTTCAGGATAAGCTTCCTCTCATTATTATTATTAGAACAGGCTCACTTTACTTATTTTTCCATGCCATGGAGGATGATTACAATCCTGCTATGGATTGCCTGCTAGGACTGCCTGCTATGGCGAAACAGCTCCAGTTAGAATGAGTTTGCCCTGGGGAATGGACACGTTGTCTGGATGACCTGCAGGCCATATTACAGATGCAGGCTCAGAGGTACAGCAGAAATGGGTAACCCATTTAATTCCCAGGAATTGTCACCAGTGACATCCATGACTATCACAACTGCTGCAAACAAGAGTGTGAAAGCATTTTATAGGCTAAGTGGAAAACTGTTTAAAAATATACAGCAGGAAAAATGTTATACAAATAATCTATGAATGCTCACTAAAAAGTCAATACAAAAACTGTCATGTACATCTTTAAATGGTCATGTTTCTTAAAAGCACATTTAATATTCTGTAATAGTAAGACTTCATTTTGTTATCCTTACAGAAGGTCAAGAGAAAAGAAGATTAAGTGAGTGTTTTTTCTACAATTGATTAAACTATTTTCATAATAAAAAGATAGTAAGAAGACACTATATCCAATAAATGAAATATGACATGCTATTGAAACCAAATTACAATCTCTGACATAAAATATAAAATCCATATTTAAAGCACAGACTCAAATCTGAATTTGCAGAATTTTACAACTTCAATCCAGATCATTGAATATATTTCCAATTTAACATAAATGATCTCATTAAAAATAAATAAATCTGAATTATCTGATGACATAAAATGGATAAAACATATCAAATTATATACAGTAAGGAATACAATTTTCAGAATTATTTCTATAGATTAAACATGTGGGTGGCTAAGTAGCTCTCAGAGTTCAGAGTAGAGAACAGAGTAGCGCTGATGTAATGAAGAGAAGCGGGTAAATGGTTCCGGTTATATGAGAACATCTCCTGCTTCATCAGTGCTGCTAAAAATGATTCATTCTATGCTACATCATTTTACGTGCCATGGCCATTTAGTAAGTTTGCCATCCCACTTGTCAAAGCCATGCACATATTTGGAGGAGGTGGTAAAGAAAAAGATCTTTCGATTATGCTCCTGCACCCTTTGCTTTCATTTAAAAATATGACTTCAGGAATAACAGGGAAACTTAACAGGAAAAGGTGCCTAAAAAGAAATCATATAAATGGAGGGGGGAAACATGAAATTAAAATATGAAATATGCCATTGGGGAAAATAGACTTTGTGGAAATGTGGAAAAAAAATCCAGAGAAGAAAATTCTGAAAAGCAGCATTACTGAGAACATTCACCTTATGCTAATATTTGAGGCCTTAATTAATACTTAGGTTACACAGCTGCATTAATACCCTAGTGAAAGTTCCTCTAAAGGTTTCAACTGTATAAGAGCATCCCTTCTGCATCCATTCCTTGGGAGCAGCCAGAGTACATAAAAAGAAGACATGTCCCTCATCCCACCTGCAATGCAAGCACAGCATCTATGCAGTTCCTGAAGATAGTTTCCTCACTGTAAAATAGCACCAAATCAATTAATACAGTTATTTCATTTAGTAAAGTAACCTAGAAACAAAAATCTTCAAATAGTCATATTACTACTTTACTAACATTTAACATTAATGCTTCCACACAGATCATTAATTTAACAGAAAGTGGAAAATAGACGGAAAGCAAAAAGCTGCAATTCATAGCTCCACGAAAGACCTTTCTGAACTTGCAATGACCACAGACAGTACTGAAATACAGCCCATTTACAACTGAACTGACCGTACTTTGGCTCTTACTAAACCTCTCATTATATTTAAATACATACTGACATTGATTTTCAATGAACAAGGAACCCAAACACGTTTAATTCTGAGCACATGCTCCACTAAAGGCAGCAGAATTAAAGTCCATGTCCTATGTAGCAAAGGAGGTTAAGGAGAGTTAAGTGTTTTTCTAGATCATTATCTTCCAACATGCATATCTGTTCAATGACTTAAGAATATAAGAGTTCGATTAGTACTTTTCAGATCTGCTCTGTGTTGCTATCAAGGTTATCTGAAGTTTGATGCATAAGGCTAGCAATACTTTCTTTTAGAATAACTGCAACCACTACTTTTCTGAAAATATTCTTATCCATTAATATTTTGCTGTCTTACAAACTAAGCAGAAAGAATAGAATAGCATGTGCTTTTTAATTGTAGCTGAGAACAAAAAATATAACTCATGTATGGAGACAATGCCTAGTGATAGTTCGAAATCAAATGGAAACCTAGGAATTTAATCCAGCCCATTTCGCAGCCACTGCATAGCACGATGCATTGAGTATGGGCTAGGTGAATGAACAAGAGCACTAAACACTAGCCATTTAATGAGTCACATGAAAATCTGCCTCCTAATTCAAAGGTAACTCTTTACACACCATAACA
Organism: Aythya fuligula; assembly: GCF_009819795.1. Taxonomy (NCBI): domain Eukaryota; kingdom Metazoa; phylum Chordata; class Aves; order Anseriformes; family Anatidae; genus Aythya; species Aythya fuligula. Next base: position 99,355,732 of record NC_045560.1, on the reverse strand, counting down.
ATCAAAGAATCAGTGTTTTCCTTGGCATTTCAATTTGATGGGGACAGGAGGACAAGTGAGGACAGAGAGAAACAAAGGAATTATAGTAAACAGAGCATAAAGTTCATCTAAAAACATGTCTGCCAACACTTAAAGTTATAAAGAAGATATTTATTTACTAGTTCAAAATTTATGTGAATGCTGTTTCCTGCATTTGCAGCTTTGATGAACCTAGAGTGAGTGGCTACAGATTAGCAGCAATCACTACAATTTTTTAGCAGAAAGCAAGTCCTCTATTCATCATGGCAAGAAAGTCATGTCATTGCTTCTTGGAATAAAATTTAGTGATAGTGCATTGAGTCCTTTCCTATTAGAATACTAGCAATGCAATAAATGTGTGGAAATATTCCCTTTTCATCACAATCCCACTAAACCAAGTAGGAAGAAAAACCAATACATGCATCATTTAATTGCCAAATAGACCAAAAGAACATTCTTAGCTTTGCTTTCATCCTCTTTACTACTGTTTAATGCATGAGAGCTACTTTCCAGTGTAAGTCAAAATGTAGCCTCTTTCTGTATGCATGCATATGATTGCAGTGTGCCTAATTTTGGCATTTGAGGACCCCTCATACCTATTGCAGCCAATTAAATTAAAATCATCAGACCGGTTTTACAGATGCATCTAAATTTAGGCACAACTAACAAGATACAAAAATTAATACTCCTAATCTAAAGCATGTGGTTGCTTCTTCACACTTGCTTGCCAACTGATTTTTTCCAGCTCTGTTGATTTACAAGTTCTAGAAACACTTTACACAAGTCAACTAATTTGAGTTATTTACCTAAGATGAGTCTTTATATAAATCTCCCTTTTGAGGATTAATTTGAGCATCCTGAAAGCTCATATAAAGCTTCCTAGAAAGGGTCTTGTATTGCTGGCTTGCAATTATTTCAGGAAAATCGCATTATACCATGTCTTCTCACCTTTCTGAATAGCGTACGCTGTACTTAGTAACAAATAAGTAGAAATATGAAATTCTTTCTATAGTCCAAAGAGAAAGCTGACCATTTAAAATACTAATAGACTCTTTCTGTTATCATAGAATCATTAAGGTTATCTTTGATTTTGTTTTAAAAGACTGTTCACATTTCATCTAGTTTTGAATTTACATTCTCCAGGTGAAATGGCACTTTCTATCATGAAACCAAATCATTTCTGCATATTAGAGCTTTCGCCAAGATTTAAATGTCTGGAATTAACATAAAATAAAATAAAATAAAATAAAATAAAATAAAATAAAATAAAATAAAATAAAATAAAATAAAATAAAATAAAATAAAATAAAATAAAATAAAATAAAATAAATAAAAAGTACTGTCAACCTCACTATTCTCTAAGTGTAAAGCACCTTTTTTGATGCATGACTTCCTGACAGAGGGAATTGTGATATTTGTTTTCTAAAGGACTTTTATCAAAATTAAACCAGCTATAAATAAAACTTGCCTTCCATGAAGACAATGTGAAGAGTAAACAACATAAGATGGATGCAAGCGGCATTAGTAAAACACTCCTGGAAGGTTTTTACATACTCCAGAGTAACATATGGGGTATATGGGATTTGGAGTGTAGGGGGGTGGTGGGGAGGAGGCAGGTAACTGTCCTATGTGTTAATCAATAAAATCTAAATTAGAAGAGAAAGAGATTATGTCAAATTGCTATCAAAAAGGCATGCTTTCCTAGGTTCTCCTTTAATGGAGACAACCATTTACAGCATTAAATTCTCCTGCACAAAGCAAGTGTACTACTAACACTAGATATAAAAAGTAGACATTAAAAATTACTATTATTAAACATGCACCCCAGAGAATATTAAAGAGAATGTAAAAATATTTTACCAGAAAAGGTTTTATAAATTTCAGACTGTTATGCTCCTCCTTAATGAAAGGCAAAACCACAATGCTAGAAGGCTTGCAAAGAAAATTGTCTTAGTTTTTCCTTATTTAAGCACTAAATTCGTTTCACTTTCTGCTGTGAAGTCTCTAACATAAAAGTAGTGGGCAGCATTACCTTGGGGATAGCAGGGATCTATTCCCACCAAAACCCTTGATAAAGTCTTTGAGGCATTTCTCCCTTCACCTTAAGCAAGGACAACATATGTGCTATATGTGCAGGACACAAGGAAAAGAAGCATACTGCACCTGCTGAGTGGCCCTTCTTAGGGAGCTCCCTGGCTGTGCAGAAGTTCACAGAGATGAGCATGTGACAACTCAGACTAAATATAAGTAGAGCAGCTTAGGAGAAAGTGAAAAGATCCTTCACAAGGTGACAGATGACTCTTCTGCTTCCAGATGAATATTCTCATCTTGTTCACATTATTTTGATAACGAATAATCTATACTGTTCTTACCCTATGTCATGTTGTCCTCTTAAAATTGTTGCACATGACTAATACAAAATTTTCAGCTGAGAGACCTAGCAGCTAAAAAGCCTAACCAACACCACTGGTTAATAGGATTCTTCAAGACTAGGGAAGATGTATGGACCTAACAAAAGACACACACTCTTCATTTTTCCTTGTTAGCTAGTCAGACTGTACCTAATAAAGGAAAAGTCATTTCTTAGTTGTGTTAGACACAGTAGAGCTAACTCTGCCAACATTCACGAACAATGTCATTTCTTAGTTGTGTTAGACACAGTAGAGCTAACTCTGCCAACATTCACGAACAATGTACTGGGTGGCTTAGACTAGAAAAAGTACAGGAGGAAGCAGGACTTGAGTGGAGTAGGCAAGGTTATGCAATTTTTGTGACATGGATTAAACAAATTTGCCTGCTACAAGTTTTGAAAGTCTTGATTTCCTTTTAATTCCTGAACACCCAAGAAACAGAGGCTGCTGAAAAAATTATTTACCATTTGCACAAAGATAAAAAGTTCCTCTTTCTCATCTAGATGCAATTATCACCAGTTTTTTTGAAGCAGCGCAAACATTTTTTTAAATAAAGCTAGATCTTACAACCACTCAAAATTGACAGATTTCACTAAAACATTTTCACTTTCATTAGGTTTTATTCATGTAGGAAATAAATAACCAGACTTTCACAATATAGAAATCCATTGGATTGTCTTGGATCTTCTATAAAGAGATTTTCTGGTTGGCTGGCAGCTCCCTTAGAGACTGTCCTCTTTCACAGCATTAAAATGAGATGCAATAAACCAAACACTCAAGATAACATCTACCTACCTCAGCAGAATCGGGACAATAACAAATACAGCTTTCATTACGATTGCAGGCTATTTTTCTCCGAAGGACCTTCTCTCCCTCAGAGCATAAGATAAGTACATTCTGAGAATAAGTAAGGAGCACATAGAAAAAGCTTCTATCTGTATAGCTTCTGTCCTTTTTTAGAGTTAGTATAAAAATGAACAAGGCAAAAAAGGAAAAAATTAATGTGCAGCTCCTATAATTTGGTTCCTTCTGAAGAAGTAGATCTTATCCTAGCATCTGCCAGAGATATTGAAGATGGTGTGGAGCAAATCACTTAAGCTAATTTCACCTTTCATTAGTAGCAATTTTACTATTCACTAGTAGTAATTAACCATGCACTCTTCACACAAGTGTAATATTCACAGGTGACATCTCAAAGAACTCATTCACTCTGTTGACTGATTTTGTAAACTTACTGTGAAGAGCTGGTACATTTGCTAAAACAGCAGATCAAGCTGTTCTAGTTTGCCACTTTCAACAGCACAGCATGGCTCCTTAAGGAGCTTTGAAGATGTCATTAGCCATTATTTTGTCTTGCACAATAGACAATTGCACTAGTTCTCCCAGATGGGAAGAGAAGTAAACTGTGGCCCCCAAAGTAATCTTGCTGTCACTGAAGTCTCACCTTCACCCCTCCATTGCCAAAAGAAAGCAAGGGAAAAAAAAAAAAAAAAAAAAAAAAAAAAAAAAAAAAAAAGACTAAATACAGCGTATAGAAACACCTGAGACTGCTCTGTGTTTGTCACGGGGTGCATAGAACCCAAAGTCAATGACTGCCTGCATGGATGTATATACCTCATCAATCAAGGTGACTCCAGTACCTGATCAGGCACAAACCTTAAGCTCTGATGATTATCAGGAGTTAAAAGAACAATTAAGAGATTCTCCTGTGCTTCAGCAAATAGGTGATCAGCAAAGAGAGGCACAAAGTTATGGAGAGAAAATGACTGATTTCTTTACTCATTTGTTTATACATAAGTTAGTAAGTAAAGTAACTACAAATGATACAACAAGAACAAACTATAAACAAAACACAACACTGGGTCACCTGTGGATTTGGGGCTCTTCGATATACTCTGATCAGCGAGTTTGGAAGTCTTGGATGTCTTAGAAGCAACTCAGTACAGATACTAATTCTCTCTTTTTATTAATAAACACCTGTTCTGTATTAAAAACTTCTGTTTCTGGGACTTTGGGGTGAGGTAGCTGAAACCACATGCCTTAGCTGGTAACTGGAGAAGATTGAAAATGCTGTAAGAAGTCTTTTAACTCTGATATATCTCCTAAGTTGCCAGTGAAGAATCCATGTGCTTCTCATTGTACGTACTATGCCCTTGTGGAGGGAAAATAAGATAGGGAGAGAGGGAGAGAGAGAGAAAAAAATTAAATATAATTCCAAAGTTTGAAATGTGAAAATTCAAAACACAGGGCAGAGAGGTACATGACAACATGCAGACTACATAAGGATACCTCACGTACCAAAATGTTTAAACAGTACCATCTGACTATATGGTAAGGGTAGTGAGGCACTGGAACAGGTTGCCAAGAGCAGTTGTGGATGCCCTATCCCTGGAGGTGTTCAAGGCCAGGCTGCATGGGGCCTTGGCCAACTTGATCTAGTGGGTGGCATCTGTGCCCATAGCAGGGGAGTTGGAGTTAGATCATCTTTATGGTCCCTTCCAATCTGAGCCACTCTACGATTATAATACATTCTCAATTGTTGAAATGTAGCAAATGTATGGAAAGTACTGCTCAATGATGGCTATAAAAAGCTCTGTCTATGGTTTACTTAGCTTTGCTATGAGGTTGGAAGACACAAGTAAACAAATCTAACTGCCCACCTTTCTTGACAGATGGAGGGCTCCACTCCCTCCAGTGCTTTCTCTCCTCAAACCACTCCAGGAAGTTTACTACGGCAGGGGGGAAGTGGGAAAGTATTTTCTACATAACAAGATGAACTGACTCATGAAAAGTCCAATAATATAGGGAGGGGGAGAGGAAGGTATGGATATGACAGAAACGAACAAATAGTGCATCAGCTTAGCTTCTTCTAAAACTGCAGTTTTGTGTCTAATTTCCTTCTCTGTAAAACAAGAATATCAGGAATACTCATAATATATTTTAGAGGAGTTTGTCAAAAATGTATTCAAATAAATGTCTCAGAAGCGCTAAAAAAAATAAAAAGCAATATTGAGTACTACAGTAGACTCCATGAAGAAATTGATAATTCCAGCCTCGTTCCATGGTCCTATAATTTTAAACAAATAAAGTATAAGGCCAAATACTGAATGAAGAAGATAAAAATGAAAAATTAAATAACTGGTCATGAATGGTGAGCACCATTCATCCTGTATGCTAACCCACACACTGGTTGTATTAAACAAAACAAAACAAACAAACAAAACAACAAACAGATAAGACTATTTAATTAAAACTTATATTAAAGCCCAATTGTATTTAGTTTTTTGTTTGTTTGTTTTCAAAGAAAGTATGAAAAGACAACAATAGATAAATTCTGCAAACGCTGCCAAAGCTCACTGTAAAACTAGTAACACTGAGAAGGCTCTGAGCTGGTGATGCTCACACTGTCCAGCCTAGCTGCCTTGCCTTGCTCACCTGAACAACACGCACTTTAGAACTCCCAAAATACAAATCTAGATACAATGAAACAAACAACAAGTTACAGTATAGCTCTACAGATAGACAGTACAGATGTAATACAAAGGAGTGCTAGATAATAAGATCAGACTGAGCATAATCCTACAAAAACAGTGGAAAACAAGCCCCCATTTGAGACTGTAGCTAGGAGGATAAATGATTGTTTAGTGTATAAATGAGGAGAATGATACATGGAGGAAAGAGGTGGCATTGACTATTAACATATCAATATATTATGCACCTCATACTTCCATCTGTGAGATTCTGCAATGAAGAGTAAATTTCTTGGGTCCACTTCAGCAAGAAACTTTATAAGCTTCTGCAGTTAAGCCCTCTTGCCTTTGCAAAGAAGCCGCTGTTCCCAAGGATAAGATTCCTGCTTATCAGCTATGACTGCAATCAGAAGGGAAGACCAACTCAAGTCTGGTCACTTACTGTTGGTGTTTTTCTTGCTACTTCAACAAGGTTAAGTACGATTAGTTGGATGACAAAAAAAAAAAAAAAAAATAGTATGAATATGTAGAGAAATTTAGTTGTGAAAGTCAAAAACATTTGGAAAGTGCTGATTAAAGTGTTTTGCTGTTGTTCAGATGTAAATGCAGTGCCATTTGTATTACCACCACAGGAATATTTAAACATGACAGGCTCCAGAAAAATCAACAGACAGTAGAGACAGTAGTGAAGTGTAAAGGCAAAGAGGTAGCTGAAGAGAGTCTTACTTCATGCTCTAAATTTTTCATTTGCAAGGTCTTCTGCATTTCTGAATGCTTTTTTCTGAGAGAGAGAGGAAGAGAGAGAAAGAGAAAGCCAAAATAGTATGTTATTTCCTTGCATTTTTGTAAATACACTGGCTTGCATGGAAACAAGGAAGATTTCTTTCAGTTATATTTCAAGGAAACAAGGATGGTAACAGTTTCCCAGCTAATCGAAATCACTGCAGCATGCCACTAGAAACTCACTATTGTTATAAATGAAGTCTCAACTCAATCTGAATTTAGGAATATTTATAAAATAAATATTTATAAAAGGTATAAAAGGCAAGTAAACAGCGCTGGGTGTGCGGGGACTCTACACTCCACCAAACATGCACGTACGAACATCAAACATTCTAAATATACAGAACATTGCTTTTACGTACTAAACCCGAGTATGCCTATACATACGTACAATCAGGAAAGGTAACAAGCAATCCTTTAAGTTCCATGACTTAAAAGTTTCCATTTTCCATTCCTCTTCTTGATTACAAACAAGTCTCCATTTTTCATTCCTTTTGAACATTATGTCTCGCTCTAAGTTGTCAAGCAACTCAGTCTTCAGGCCTTATGTATCCCGTTCTTCCTGGATCGAAGAAAAGCTTCTTCTCACAGAAGCCACCCCTATGGCCCCCTGCTACCAAAACCTTGCCACGTAAACCCACCAGAGCAACTCTTTCGGTGAAGAAATGTTTTGTAATAACCAACCTAAACCTCCCCTGGTGCAACTCAAGGGATTTTGCTCTTGTCTTGTCACTTGGGGCTTGGGAGAAGAGAATGATCCCCACCTCTCTGGAGCCTCCTTTAAGCTTATTGTAGAGCACAGGAAGGTCTCCCCTGAGCCTCCTTTTCTTCAGGCTGAACAACCCCAGCTCCTTCAGCCGCTCCTCACCAGACTTGTTCTCTAGACCCTTAACAAGCTTCAGAGCCCTTCTCCGGATACGCTCCAGCACCTCGAGGTCTTCGCTGAACACAGTGCTCGAGGTGCGGCCTCACCAGAGCCGAGCACAGAGGGACAACCGCTTCCCTAGTCCTGATGGCCACTCTATTTCTGATGCAAGCCAGCTGTAGAGATATTTAGATACATACATATGCAGCACTAGTACATGTTCCTTGGAGAACAGGTCAAACTCTCTTCAAACCCCGTAAATTGATGGTTTCCTCTAACTGGCACTGATGCTTTAGCTGGATCCTCTAAATCCCATTTTACTGCTTCTGCTTCCTGATCAGGTGACAGAAACTCCTAACCGGAGAGCAGAGAGAGCAGAGGAGTTGTAGTTCTGTATACAGGCAATATCTGGAAGTTTGGAAGATGCTTCCCTTGCTCAGCTGCCATCCCGATGTTAATCAATCACCCGATCTTTTGCCTTCCAGCAAAAGTCTCGATGCAGTTCTTAAGGAAAGTTATTTCTGAAAAGCCTCAGCCACCTCTGTGCACGCCAAACCTTTCACGGCACTGTGCAAGGCGCGGATGGCAGCGATAAATCAGGTTGTGGAATGAATGGCAACGTGTGGGGAAGGAATTTGCAGGTGGCGTGGCGCTGCTTCGCAGGTGCCTGAGTTAGAGGTAATGAGGAAACAAGCGGTAGAAACAAAAACTTGAGCAAGGCTGAGATCAAGAATTGGCTACAGTGTTAAAGAGGACCTTTGGGCAGTGGGCAATTGCTGGCTGGCTCCAGGCACGTGCCTGAGGGTCTCTGACCAACTGTGGGATAGATTCGGGTGCATGGACAGCACGTGGGTCTACGCGGAGAGGATATGTAGGAGTGAAAAAGGGCAATAAACACCTCCTGTTCAAGAGCCATCAGGAGTCCGTGTCTTGCATCCCTTCAGCAACACAAATATTTGGCTCCAGATCCAAAATGTCATGTATTTGGCAATTTTATTTATGGTAGCACTCCCCACCCCTCCCATCCCCTCTTTTCCCTTCCCTCCACTCCCCTCCCCTATGCTCCCTGTCCCTACACTCTGCTACACTCCCCGCCACTATACTACCCTACACACCCCTATACTCCCCTCCCCTACACTACCCGACACTCCCCTTCGCTACATTCCCTTCGCTACACTACCCTACATTATCCTATGCTCCCCTCCCCTATGCTCCCCTACACTCCCCTCCCCTATCCTACCCTACACACCCCTATACTCCCCTCCCCTACACTACCCTACACTCCCCTTCGCTACATTCCCTTTGCTACACTACCTTACGTTATCCTATGCTCCCCTCCCCTACACTCCCCTCCCCTATACTCCCCTAAACTCCGCTCCCCTACACTACCCTATACTTTCCTACGCTCCCCTCCCCTCTACTACGCTACGCTACCCTATCCTATCCTATCCTATCCTATCCTGCCCTGCCCTACACTGCCCTCCCCTCCAATCCCATCCCCTCCCATCCCCTCCCATCCCTTCCTTTAATTCCCTCCCCTCCCCTCCCCTCCCCTCCCCTCCCCTCCCCTCTTGTCTTCTTTTCTCCTCTCTTCTTTCTTTCAGGTATCTTCAGATCCCTTAAGTCATTCTCATAGCTCCTATCCCTGGCTGATTCACAGGAACCCATCAGCAGCAACCAGAAGTGCTCCAGCTGCTGTGTCACTGGTCGAGCAACAGTCTCCAACTGGGAATCGCTGACTTCGTTCTGTGGCTCAGACAGGTGCCTTTCAGTTCTACCCTGGCCTGGATGTGTCCTCTTGCTGTGTCCCCACCTACATTGCAGTTCTGCTTAGAAGCGGCAGCAGGGTTTTGAAGTAGTCCCACTACTTCCATTTTCAGTGGTTTAGCTTGGCTAGCTGGGTGGTGTCTTCAATAGAAGACAACAAAGAGATTTGGGTTAGAAACAGCTAACTGAGTAGTTCCTTTCCACAAGGGCAAGGAATATTTACCCCTTCCTAATGGAGACTGCAGTGTCAGAGATAATGATAGGTCCTTCAGAGAGCTTTGAAATATCCCTTGGAGATGCTGAGTCCAGAGTACCAGAGGAAATCTGTCTAAAGTACACCGTGGAATCACTCTGGATTACTTCCTAGCAGAAGCATGTGTCCAATACGGCTTCAGCTGGCTGCAGTGTTGTTCTTCACCTAATACCTAAAGTAAGATAAGAGGTCTCAATGCAGATGGAAAGATTGAGAAATGTAGAAATCACTGATGCGCTTTGAGAGAACTTCTAAGAACTGAGAACTAAATAAATCCAATGTTGTAACATTAAGGATTGGTTAGAAAAGTAAACGTTACAAACAAGTAAAGGAGAAGAACAAGTAAGCTTTCTTAAAGTACCTATTATATTTAAAGGATCTTTAAATAAGTAAATAAGTAATGAAATATATATGCAGAGAGATAGATAGATAGATATACAGAAACCTAAGTAACTGCTGCACAGGTTAGCTTCTTGCTCTCTTTTCTCAAAGTGCTAGTGAATACAGCATCTGTGTGCGTTACAAGCATTACCCTCAGTCCACCACGGGTACACACGAGAGGACAGCCTGCAGGTTCCGGAGGCAAAGAAACTGCTCTGGCTGGATGTGAAGAGCCAAGACAGAAGTTGTTGTCAGGGAAAAGATGCACAGAGGGGATGAAAAACACAGAGTGCGCTTCCGACCTTCACAACTTCTCAGCAAGTGGAGATGAGGGTGTGGAAGAACCAAATGAGCTGTTGATCGAGAAGCAGCCTGAAGATTGTCCTTAACCAGGGCCTTGCATTCTTTGTTTTTATAGCATTGCTTGCCTTCAAGTGCACGATCACGATTTTATTAACTTTTATTAACTTTTATTAACTTCTACCACTACAGAAATGCAACAGATTCTTCCACAATACTTACGGGTGGTAATTGGAAATATTGGTCTGCATTCTCTATTTCCTTCTTCATCTCAATTCTCTTTTGGCCTGTGAAGCTTTTCGGATCAGAGGAGAAGATCCGCTGAAATACGGAGTTTTGGATACTGCAAAGGAAACGAAGAATCGTACTGACAACTCTTGTCAACCTCACCTGCAACCATCACAGAAAAGAATACCGAAAGAACACCGCTTTATCATGGGAAGCATAAATTTGAGCATAGGTGTCCTATAGCCGAAGCGAGGTTAAGCAGGTTCCAAACAAGGTGAAGGAGCACACCCAGAAGCATTTCCATAAAGCTGTGTTTTCAAACAAATGGTTTAAAGACTTAGATTTTCTTACAAGTGAAGAATGAAACAATAGATAAACGAAAATTACCTGGACATCCAGTTTTCCTCTAGCTTGCTTTGCTTCTTTCAGAATCTGAGTCTGGAGTGACAGTCAGGGAGCAGCATTGTGCAGAAATGCCAAAGCCTCCCCAGCTTGTTGTACCTTCATCAACAAGGGCTTTGATACTGCTGCCTCCTCAGCAACATCAGCAATTTCCTAGGAAAGCTGGTGTCCACCAGGTCAAATAGGAATGGGAAACCCCTCTTGCCACAGCTTCACACTCACACCAGAGTTGGCAGGACAGGCCGATGGACAGAGAAGTGTCTGTAAGAATGTTAGAAAACAGACTTGAAACAGATTTCCGTCAACCCAGGACAAATTACTTGCTCATCTCTTCAAACTGAACTCAAAGTAGAAGTAGGTGATCCCAAGCTGCACTCCTGACATCTACGCTGCAAAGTCATCGAATGTGACATGTTACTGTACCAGCCTGTTACGAACAGAAACAGGACTTTGAAGGTTATGCTGTCCACCAGCTTGAATGAACTCGGTCATAGGCGCAGTTGTGTCCAAGCCATTCTGTTGCTAGACGTGTTGTGAAAACAGACAGCTAAGTAGTGGGGAGAGGACGTGCTGCTGTCTGCAGTGTGACCTCAGCGCTTACCAAACAGTAGGGAATACACAGAGAAGGGCGTTAGGAAAACTTCAAGCACCAGATACATTTTATGTGGAAACTATGTTTCCCAAAATAACACTGGACACAACTCCATAATCAAAATGTATTCATTTCTTGGTTCATCCAGCTCCTAGGTTTTAGGTTTAAAAAGTTTCTGTCTTGGCTTAAAGCACTCTTCCAATCTCTATTTCCAGTTACTATGATTTCCTGAAATAGCTAATCCCACTTTTTCTTTTTACAATCTCACAGTCTCTTCTTTTTTACCTCTCCCCAAGAAACTTAGAACTGCTCTCTTCATACTTGACAACTAGATATGGAGCTGTATCAGCCAGAAGGAAGTTTTCTTCACACTTTCTGCTTCTTACGGTATCTGGGCTCTCACCTGTACTCTTACTCGCCCTTCCTACATTAGCACAAAGAAAGCTGCTTTGGAGATCTGATGTCTTGTTTTCCAGAAGCTACCCTGAATCACCTTTACAAGAGCTGTCCCATGCTGCGAGCATAAGTCTTGCAGTTTGGCCAGATATTTGCCTTCCAAGTCAATAACCAAATCTGTCAAGTTAAGAACATGTAATTAATGGAAAGGAAATCCTTTTATTTTTTTTTTTATTATTATTATTTTTTATTTTTCCTAGACCAAGAAGGAATGAATTGTGGGGAACAAACAAAACTCATGTGAAAAATGAAATGAAAAATGTTAAGGTCAGGCAGCTTGCCCACTGCAATTGCTACCCTGAAAGCAGATGGAGTGCATCTTCATACACCACAGCCTGAGACACTACTCGACAGGCCAGCCCATGTGATGAAGTCCATTGCTGTCCTGAATTTTAACGTGACAGGGGTACTCCCAAGCCTCTTGTTTATGCTTTAGTACTTGAGGTCTATGGGAGGACCACAGCACACTCTTCTCTGTCTACCTTTATTTCTTGATCACCTGTAGGAAGAAGAGAATGTGCAGAGGCCCTCACCCGTACATTGGGTCTGTTCTCACTCTGTGCAGCTACATCATTGAGCAAAGTGCCAAGCTTGATGCTTCTGTAAGGACTTTACACAAACTACAGAATACTAAAATGAAGCATTCGCAACAAAACCACATTTTTTTCCTCAGCCAAGCATCAAAATACTTACAGAAGGGCATGGGCCCTCTCTGTGCACCTCAAGGTGGGATCCACAAATCCTCACGTGGTTTCATCACATCCAGCACCCTTCTCTGTCCCTCCCAGCTAAACGTGCACAGAGGTAGCTGTTCCCAAAGTGCTGTGGTGACATAATTCAATTCTGTTTCTGAAGTCATCACCGCAGGCGCCTCGCAATGACAGCACAACACTCCCTGTAGCTAATGTGTATGTCTCAGAAACAGCTAGAGAAGTACCACTATGTCCAAACTGACTTTAATTAGAGTAGTTCCCAAATTATTCTCTGCTCCCCTACATCTGTGGAAGGTGTGGGATAAATCTGTTCCTTGAGAAAGGATTACAGACAAAAAGAGCTTGATTCTGATACGTTGCCCATACTTGTAGAGCAGTTCACCTTTGATTTCCATGTAAGAAAAAAGAAGGGGAAATCAACAATTCTCTTCCTCCGAGCTGGCAATATGAAATAACCCCAATTCTCCAGGAAGCCTTGACAAGGGAACTATGCATTTCCCTGTTAAACATCTTGTTTCTTCAGAAAACTTTTCCAGTCCTTTGCAACTGCGGTGGTCTGAATCGGGTGGGCAGCCGAGTTCCACCACGGCCGTTCTCTCACTCCCCCTCCTCAAAGGGAAAGGGGGAGAAAATACGGTGCAAAGGGCTCAAGGGCTGAGATAAGGACGGGGAGATCGCTCAACAATTATCGTGACAGGCAAAGCAGACTCAGCATAGGGAGATAGTAAGAGTTATTGCCTACTACCAAAAACTAGACACGTGAGAAACAAAGGAAAGAAACCAAAAACGCCTTCTCCCCATGTGCCCTCTTCCACCTCCTCCCCCTTAGCAGCACAGGGAAATGGGGGAATGGGGGCTGCGGTCAGTCCCTGATGCTTTGTCCCCGCCGCTCCCTCAGGGTCCCTCCCTGCCCCTGCTCCCCGTGGGGTCCCTCCCACGGGATGCCGTCCTTCCCCAGCTGATCCCACATGGGCTGCCCACAGGCAGCAGCTCTTCAAGCACTGCTCCCACATGGCTCCATACCACGGGGTCCATCCATCCACCCCCCAGGAGCAAACTGCTCCAGCACGGGTCCCCCTAGGGGCCCCCTAGGGGGCAGCTCCCCCTAGACCCTCTGCTCCTGCGGGGGCTCTCCATGGGCCGCAGCCTTCTCCAGGCCACATCCACCTGCTCCACCGGGGGCTCCTCCATCCACAGGGGGGCTGCAGCGTGGAGATCTGCTCCATGTGGCACCCATGGGCTGCAGGGGGACAGCCTGCTCCACCAGGGGCCTCTCCACAGTGTTATAAATGAAGTCTCAACTCAATCTGAATTTTGTAATATTTAGACTTATATATGATTCCCCATAATGCGCAGCTGCTTAGCAGCGAAGGGCAGTTGTGTGCATGGGTACACTTCTCTCAGCTCGAGCTTCTCTCCAGCTCCAGTGCACCCATTTCCAGTGACTTTCTGGATGAGCTTCTCTGAGCGGTTTGCTGAGTCTGGCTGAAACTATCTTCATGAGGTGATCAATGTGCCTGTTCTCGTTCTGGTCTCCGTTCTGCTAGCCTGTTCCTTTTCATTCCTTCTTTCTGCTTCTTTATTGATGACATAACTTCAACACATCGTGTTGCCTTTCTTTTTTTTTTCTTTTCTTGAGGGCAGGCTCCCCTCTTCTATCCTTCTCTCCACAGCAGTTCTTTTCAAAACAACTTTTCATTGGTCAAACAACTTTGAATATAACAACAACAGCAAACACCCAGAAACTTCCATGCCTTAAGGGCTGGAGAACAAGAAACCAGAGACTGCATGGAGTCTCCTGAATCACCCTTCTTTGTTCCCTCTAAACTCTTTTATATTCCTGATGGCCTCGTCCTTAAGAGTCTAATGTTATCTCAACCACGGGGCTTTCCAACCCCCATGGCCACATTCCCAAATCTCCCCCTTCTTTATTAATATCAACCATTTTCTCGACACGAATTACCACTCCATATATAACACTACGTACTTTGGTTCAAAATTTATCAGCCAAGATAAATCAGGAATTAATGTGAACCCGGAGTAACATAAGCCAGATAAATTATTCATTTAAAAAGAACAGGTAAATAGATAAAAAAATGGTTTAAACAATTACAAAAAAAAATTAACCTCATGTCAAATGCTAAGGAGTTTTAGATTGAGTAAAGTAAAGGTTGGTAAGGCATAAAAATGCTTTAATGAGTTAAGCTAGTTCAACTGACAGAAAATATAACTCAATCCATTATAATAAAAACCATTATCAATACTATGATAGAAATCATAGTTTTGCAGACATTTATTTATGCATTGTACAGAAGATGTTCAACAGGTAAGAACGTTGACCTGGACTGACATTCCTATTCAGAGACATTGCAGCTATAGAGAAAATGATCTTTCAGAGCAATGAGAAAAAAGATGCATTTTGCCATTTAGGACCCATGTGTTTCAGAAGCAGAAGAAACATTCAAGCTGGACAAGTTCACTCTTTGAATCCATCTGAGTCTGATTGAACTGACAAAATCAGATTCTGAGATGTATTTGCTGGTTGTGTTCTGACCTACATGTTATTTTTCACTTTTAGCAGCTTACTCTCAGATGCTTTTATTTGAAGTGTTAAACCCTGAGAAAGGTTCTAATAATGATGACTTTATCTGCTTAAAGCTCACTGTTATTTTTTCTTCCATGGCAAAAGCACCACTTCTTAAAAATAAGCCAAATTAACAGCTTATTGGAACTCCTGAGGAACTTAGATAATCAGAGTACTGCAGTTAATAGAAGTATCATTATGCAAAAGAATAAATTGAGATGGTTAATCTAATGTACCTACCTAAGGGATTAGGCTTCAGATACAGCAAAGCATTTAAATATACCTTACAAGATAGTTTTAAATGTCATCCCATCACCAGCAAGTCTTTAGATGCTCTGGAGAAATCAGGCTGAGATAAAGGATGTAGGTAAATGAAGCGGTTTGACAAACTGAAGCAAATAAAGACACAGTGTCTGACAAGACAACAGTACACAGAAGAACATGTAGCACACAGATTGGTACATGCTGACTTGTCAGTATACATGAGCAAAATGTAGGTGAGTTTTCATACTCATACATTTATAGTCTTTGGAAACACAATGAACAAAAGCACACCAGTACATCTGCATTTTCACAGCCTGACTCAGAAATTTTGTTGCCATCATTATGTAACTGTATGGGTATGACATAACATATAGGAAATACCTACCTATACACGAAACAAGTAGTTGTCAGTGGTAAAATGAAGTCACACCTTGTACATTGCAAGAACAGTACACATACAGCCCCTTTCGTCTCCTGGTCTGATCTGTACTCACAACCCTCTTGAAACCAGTAAGATAACTTGATCATACAAATGACAAATATATTGCCAAAAATACCAAAAACATCTTATTTGCAAAGCACATAGAGAAAGCCTTATTACCTTGAGCAGCAAAAGACCTCAGAAGTAACCCTACTTTACAATTTTAAAGATGTCTTTCAGCCAGTGCAGCTCTCTGAGCTGCCCAAAACAGCTCCTTGTTTACCTGCCATCTTGTGGGTGGCATTTCTTCCTGTTTCCAGCTCAGACACCTACAAACACCCTCAGCACCAGTCACTCAAGTAGTTGAACCCATTTAGTATTTGGAGAGTCCCACTCGGGAGCAGTGGGAGGGCACCACCATGCAGTGTGCAGGATCCAGGCTGAAGGGAGATGGCTGCTGGGCAGGCCCAGCCATGGTGACCAATATGCAAGGGGCCAGCCTCAGCTTGAGCCATGGCAGCCATTTGGTAAGGCAAGGCCAGGGTAGAGAGGGACAGCACAGGCCAAAAGCCCCCATACAGCCTCTCAATGACCCATGCTTACACTGAGCTGCTTGCCTGGCAGTGTGGCACCTTGAGGCACTGTGTTCAGCATAGAGGAGCCCCAGGGGCCCCAGCAAAGACCAGGAAGAGGCCACAGCGTCTGCTGGAGCCCTCTCCCACTGTGCTTTCAGCTTTGCTCACCTCAGGTGTTTGCCTGCGTGTTTTGGTATTGTAGAAACAATACCTTGGTTGATCAAATGCTTGCATAAGAATGTTAAAATTTTGTTTTCATCTCTCGTGTGTCTTCCATCTCTTAGAAAGAAGACAGCAGCAGCTGTCAGGTGATCAGTCTAAGTCAGGTGCATTCTCTTTTCATTTGGAACTGTCCCTCTCCCGGGGGCTGGGGGAGAAAATAAAGGTGAAGAGAATAGAATACGGAACTTGAGTCCGTGTTCTTGTGCCGACAGGGAGACCAACATAGGGTGGAGAATTCCAGGTTCTGGTTCATGCTTACAGGACAATCTCCAGGTTCTTCTCAGTGGCCACTGAACCTAAAATCTGTAAATTGTTGTGAAAGTGGGACTAGAAAATGAGATTCCCTTCCTTCACCACCCCTCAAGGTATAATTCTTAATTGCTGGACTACAGAGCATTTCTTAATTTCCTCTGGCCTTCACTGACTGCAGATCATTAGGCAAAACAGGTTACTTGGAGACTGTTCCATTGCATATTTTGACAGAAAGAAGACCTGCTCTGTTCTTTCACAACAAACACCAATGTGTATCTGTCATGGGAAGGCTTTTAGTCCCCACACCTGTAAGCAGAACAGTTTCTAGCATCTGGAAGGAGCAAGATTTGAGACAGACTCTTGTGCTTTGCATCTTCTCTGGCTTTTTGCCTAACATTCATGGTTTTCTACTTGCTTTTCAGCAGGGAACATCCGAGTGTGGGCAACATCCAACTTATTGTAATTTTCGCCATTTTTAAATTTCTCAATCCTAACAATCGTCTGTCTCCAAGTCTCTTATTCCTTATGCATTTTGTATTGCCATCAGTTTTAGCAAGGTCTTAGACTGTAGATGAAAGTCACTCACATTTTATGTCCTAATAAAGTGTATGCCTTTTTCACTATGCAAAGGATTGAAATGATCACCAGTAGCAAAATAAAAGAAAAAATAATAGAATTGGACAAACATTGCAAATAATATCCATGATAATTTTTTGCCTCTTATGGGATTCTGATGTCATTTTTTAGCAAACAAAGTCAAAGTGAATTTACTAAATGTCCGAATGGACTGTTTGGCATATATATAGTATTTACTATACAGCTGAACAATAAAGCAAAAAGTCCCATTTTCTTTAAATGGGACTTTTCTCTATAAACAGCTGATGCCACCTAAGTCCATCTTTTCATATATTATCAAATATATCCTGCCTGACATACAGTGCTCTCTTATCATGCCAAAATAGTCTCCAGTATCAATACTATATAGGCTATAAACTGACTGGCAGGAGAATCACACTGATGACTATTTCCTCAGGAAAAGGCAATTCTCAAGCATCCACTCTGTGTGAAAACAGAGAACTAATGATGGGAATCTGCAGTATTCTCTGCTTGCAAAACAGCTGTTCATATATTTGTAAACAATGTTTTGCACTCTCCTTCTTTCTTCTATTTAACTCTAATGTCTTATTTGTAAGATAACGAGAGACATCAAGAATATTGTGTTTTTATCTCCATGACAAGCATAACTTGGAGGGGAATAATAAATCTAATTTAATTTGGTTTAACTACAAATGGAAATACTCCCTCTGTAGTTCGTCATTACACCTTCATATATATCCACTCTTTCCTGTACAGGTTCATAAAAAAAAAAAAAAGATCTGCAGCTACTAAAACTATCACAGATCACGTCACCCACAGTACCGTCATACTACCAGCAAGAGAAGCTTTGACAGCATTGAAACACACAAACAGTAACTACCAAAAAACACAGATTCTCAGATTCTAGTTTTTGGCATTACTATTGCCTCAGACTGTCACAGGGAGAGAAGTTAACACGAGCTGTGTCTTCTCTGAGGTGCTAAGCATTCCCCAGAATGTATATGAAGCTGAGACAGTCCAGTTGTCTATCTGCAGGGGCACTCCTGGGTGCTTTCACACATCTGTTGGATAGTTATTTTTGAGCCTTCTTTCATGATGTGAAATGCAAACTGACAAAGCAAATAGGTCTGAACCATTGTCACAATATCTCTTAAACCACGGAGATCATCCTAAAATCAGTATTTCTATTTTTTCGGGAACAAACAACTCCTAGCCTTATAAAAAGAAATAACACCAGGAGGTTACAGGTCACTTTCTCTTCCTGAAAAGGAATTAACAATGGGTTAGAAAATGCACTAGGAGAAAGAAAAAAAAAAAAAAAAAAAAAAAAAAAAAAAAAAGGGCACAAATGTTCATTTTGTTTAAAAGAAGAAAAAAATCAATTTAACTTGGTTGATAAATCAGCCTCAGAAACTGTCAGATTGCAGTCAAAACATATCAGTTTCCGAAATCAGAATCCAGTGGATTTCTAAATGGATTTCTTATTTCTAAGCAAATTTAATTCAATTATCTGACAGGTGAGAAACTACCACCCTTAATTGCATGCATTTAGTTGCTTCTAAATAGAACACTGATGTAAACATAAAAGAGAATAAAGATACTGATATGAAGGAAACTGAAAAAGCTAGAATGTTAGAAATGCAGTGAGGAAATAGGAAAGTGAAATGTCATTGGGAAATGAAACTCAATGCAAAACTGTGCAGTGAAAGGAGAAGAAAAGCTGAGAAGAAAGAGCGTTGACAGTAATTTATACATATTTAGAATTCAACATAATGAGGAAGCTAGAGGAAGGAAATGCAGGTGTAAACTGTTATCTAAAAGACATTGCATGTCAGAATCAAAGGGAAGGAAAGCCTTTTAATAGGTAGCAGTAAATGCTGCCCAAGAAGGTGACATAACAAAGACAGTTAGGAAAAGCAACATGTTATTACTGGTAGAGGAAAGTCTCCTCCTGCTGTTAATCTATGTTACTTTTGCTTTCTCCATCACCCAGCCAACCCATTGACTGTTGAACTTCTGTTTACTATGCCTTTTTGAACAAGGATTTTTAGGCTGGCTGGGAAAAGCTGCTGTTTTCATACCTCATCAGCTAGGGAAACACACATTGGGCAGTTACTATGCATTAAGCATGGCCCCTGGGTGTGCATTTCCATTCATAATGTGAAGACTGAACCAGAGATAAAACAAAAAGAAAGAACAAAAAAGATCCAAATCAGTGGAGAACTTTAAGACAAGTGCTTGTTTTTAAGGTGTAATGATCAAGGAGGAGGAGATCACTTGATTACAAGTACAGGAATGTAAATCACAGAAATTTCCTAGATGACAGGTAATTAAAACTAGATTTATTAGAAAAGAAAATCAATATAATATGTGCTTTATAGTAGTACAGTATAAATTTCAGAAATGTTCATAGTATGTTCGCTGAGGAAAACAAAACAATTGGAAAATTCAATCTTGGCAATGTATAGGTGTAGTCCAAACAACTTTTCTCTTTCTAAATCATAATTTTCAGAGTTATACAAGCCCTGCTTTAGCAATATTCTTCCTCTGATGCTTTGCAATATAAAGGCAGACATCTCTGGTTATCTTCAGAGCGGATATGAGTACTGTGCACAGTGAAATAGACAATGTTCAACTTCTTTAATTAGATCCTTCTGTATTTAGTTTGTGGATGATGCTAAGAATGGTTCTGTGACCTTCTCATTTTGAAGGTTAAAGAATTCACTTGTAAAGCTTTTTTTGGCAAACAGTGTTTTGTGCAATTTCTATCAGGACATTTATGCACCACTGACAAAGCAGATACTAACAACAAAGAGGAGAAACGGGAGCAGCAGTGTATCTTCCCATCATCTCCTGCTAGTACTGACAGCTTTTGCTGTGATGGAAAATGTAATGGGATATACAGGTAATACTGGCTTTCTTGTTTAGATTTTACATCTTTTACTTGTTCAGTCAAGTGCACTGAAGCCAAGATGAAACAAAATGACTGATCCAGAGAGTTCCAATTTATATTTTTTTCCCCTCAAAGTCCTGATTTCTCCCAAATATCTATGAGAAAAGAGTGGAGCAGAAAAGGAAAATAAAACAATGTTATTTCTTTGCCAACAGCCAGTCCCTAGATCACAGAATTCTTCTTTAGAAGACAATATTGCTATATTTTATATAGGGTGCAATAAGAAAAGCAATTTCTGTAGGCACTTTCATGGATTCAGGTTGAGCTTTGAAATTTCCACTTATGTGAATAGAAGTCATGCCAGTAAATCCTAATAATGTCCACTGGAAAACAGGAAAGAAAACAATAAAAGAGAGTTGAATGGGAGTGAAACAAAACAACTACTCTGAATTCCTGCTCCAACTAACTGAAATACTACTGCTTCTCCTGCTTCTTCTGTGACACAAGGCATATGGGTCACAGAACCCACATGAAACCACAACCCCTATCACGCCTCTTTTGTCCAAAGCTCTAAATCATGAAAGAGATTGGGGGGGGAAAGGGTGGGGTGTTAAGGAGGAGGAAGACATAAAAAGCAAGGTTGGATAGCCCTGTGGAAAAGAGGCAAGTAGTTTAAAGAAACAGATATGTTTATCTAAGTCATCCCTGGCTAAGTTCAGGCACTCAGTGTACCCCCTGCCCATTGCCCAGTTGATATAATTAACCAAAGCAGCAGAAAACTCATTTGCCCAAAGACAAAGGAATATATGTCCAAATGGGGCAGCAAGTGGAACTGGTTCAGAGAAGAGCCCACTGCATTGTCACTGGGGAAGGAGTGTGGCTGACCCTTCTGGCAGCAAAGAACCCTTAGCCTAACTCAGCTGTGCATACCTTCACGGGACAGTGAACTCACCAGTGATACCCCTAGTAGAGAATGTGTTCTCTAAGGGCCTTTTCATTTATCTTAAGGCTCTGTTACATGGAGAAATGCAGGAGAAGCTGTAAGTCAAATCGAAGTCAGAGATTGTACAAACTGTATTCAAAGCACAGTAACAAAGGCAACTATTTTGTGTCTAGCTCAGAACACCCTAGGAAATTGGTAGAGCACAGCTACTGAAGTAAGGACTGAAAAATACGCTTAAGCCCTCTTTACCATGAAATGGGACATCAGTTCTGCATCTCCCCATCTGTATTTAGTAAGCTCTGCACTACAGAGCAAGGTAGGTGTCTCTATGTCTTTCTAATGTAATAATGTTGTATATAATAACAATAATGTCTTTATAATGTAGTAATGTCTTTATAATGTATAATGTTGTAATACAACTCAATTGTATTAAACATTTAAGTAAAATTCCTAAAACAGCCTGGGAGCAACAACCAAAAAGACAAAAGAGATGAAACTTTAAAACAAAACAACAAAACTCATTTAAGAAAAAAAAAAAAAAAAGTATACATATAATTAATACGTTATTAAAATTATACAAAATATACATTAGTACATATAATAATATACAGTGATTGCATAATATATAATGTAACAGTGTGGTTGAAAAAAATCAGGGAAGGAAAAGAGGAAACTTCAAAATATTACTGGTATTACAGAAATCATTAAAGGCTCTTTGAGATGTTTCTTTTATCACTATTTAAGGATCCTTTCTAGAACACAACATAATTTTATTCTATGAGAAGAAATTATTTATTAATTATTTTATTTTTACAGGTCATGGAAATCCTAAAATCTCTTAGATAAGATCACATTAATAAAATTGTTTAAAAACAGATACACTGTGTCATCACCACGTTAAATTCTGGCAACCAAGACAAGATTTTTTCTAAGAACTGTGCAGAGAATTTGGAGCCATTTGAATATAAACGTTATAAACCATACTAATTCAAAGATCAGAGAGATTCCTATATGCAAATATTGTCAATGAGTATGTAGGAACAAAGTCTGAACACTTGCTGAACTAAAGGATAAAGAAACACACAGATGTAAAGTTCAAGGATGAAGGATGACATCCCAAGTGACTCACTTGAATACATCAAAGCCCAGCCCCCTAAAGCATCTACATTTTCATTTACATCAATGGAGCAGTAATTCTTTCTATATTGTTAGCGAAGCATATAGCAGTTAGTTGAATGCACCAGTTGCACCATTGCCATTTTCTTGTATGTTTCTGTTTCATGAAATAGTTTGCTTTCATTCCTACTCATTCCAGCACTTAAGCATGTATACTGAGTTCAGCTAATGCTAAAATATTCTCTTGAATTGAAATCTGAAATCACTTTCCTGTCATTCTGTTAAAATCATTACAGCAAACTAAGCAAGATTTCAGCACAATGATTTCATACATTTTTATGTATGTATATACATACATAAATATTTCATTTATTTAAAAACTAGATACATTTCATTGAGGCAACACCCATGGATACTAAAAGCCATGCACACACGTGGTCAAATGGAGAATGCACAAATTCACTCCACCAGACAAGGGAGTGGAATCACCAGAGAAAGCTGCCGTAAGAATTACCTTGCCATTGCTCTTAAAAGTCATGCTCCAAATGGCCTATGACAGCTGCAGGGAGGTAAGCCTATTATTCAATCGAAAATAAGTTGCTCCTGTTACTGTGAGGAATACTTTACATAAGAAAGGTTTGTGAGAATGGTAAGTAAAATGCAGAATGGCCTTGGAAAGTATCAGCAGAGTTACAGCCTACCATGAGGGAAATGGCTCTGAATGCAGAGACTTTAGATTCTGCAGTATTCAAATATAGCTCCTCACTATTCCTCCTCACACAGCACTATTGCTGTCAAGGTCCAATCAATTAATGGATGAAGAACATTCGTTTGAAGGACAAGAGGAAAGTTTTGCCACTAGACAGAGAAAAATGCTTGCTGTAGCACTTTCAGACCTCATGAAGTTTACTGTAGTCGAACCGAACTCCAAATCTGGAGTTTAGAAGTGTTCCTGGATTCCCCTCCCACACTAAGCTAACACATCCCCCAGATATGCTTTCTGCTATATTTGACTGGCTGAAAAATCCATCCCATACAACTTCTCAGTCTTTAACCATGTGATGACAGACGTGTTTTCCTGCTTGGCTTTAGAAATGAATCAATATCACAAAAAGTTGGAGGTGTTCATCTACAGGAGCTAAAAGTTGTGCAGGAGGCATGGAGACAAGAAAGAAGTGGAAGGTAAAGGAGCCTCAGGTTTTCCCTGCTGAATAGAAATGTTGTCACGGTGGGTTTGTGTGCATAAGCCTAGAGGAAAGCCTTGGTTTGTATTCCAGCATCACCTGTTTAAGAGCTGTGAAGCTGCAAAGAGGCAGGGTCTTGGCAAACTAGAGTTAACAGTCGAAGGAAAACCATACTACTGCCCCAGTCACTTATGTGAAGTGGGATAAGAAAGAGTGATTTAGGAAGCCAATCATTATTGCCTGTAAATTTTTAGCTGCTGCTTTTCAGATCCTCTCTTTCTCCAAGTTGTGTTTCTGAGTAATAGCAGACTTGTGCCATTCACACAATAGCTGCCTTTTCCCTCTAGACCTCTGGGCCCTAGCACTTCAAAGCTGTACAATGGAATGAAAGATTAGTATACCAAGATGCATATATTTTTATGTGACACCAATGCTTTTAAACATTCACAACAGTACTGAAGTCCCCTTTCAGCTGCTGATTGCGTATTTATGATCATAAAGACATGTCATTGTGGTTTTAGTTGTAGCATGTACCTCAAAGATATAGCATGTTTTGTTATAAATCTGCTTACACTATACTGTAGACAATTTATATCATTTATCTTTTGGCAAATTTACACAAGGTGCTACTGTGAAAAACAAGCTCACTGAGTAGACCAGTGTCCATGACCCTTTTATATAAGACCATTTTTATCCTTCCACAAAGCTTCTAATTTAATATCAGAAAAAAAAAATATATATATATACATATATATATATATGCAGCTGCCATTGTCCAGATAAGGCAATGTTTTCCTGACGCTCAAAGTCATAGTTTGTTTGATAGGTTAACATTTCAATCTAAAACATTTTTTCTCTGTGCTGGCCTGAAAAGATATTTGATACAGAATTGAACAGGCAACACATCTTGTCTTTATCCTCATGAAATTTTCTTATACAATCTCCAAACTTCTAATCTAAGGTTCTATTCAAATACTGTAGGTGATATAGATGAAACGGCTTATGCTGCTGAATTATGCTTCATAAATGTTTTCTTTGTTATCTTCATACCCACTTCACTTTTGGCTCCATACACCTCAGGATTAGTCAGGCTACATTAATTCCAGATATGGAGACATTAGACTTCCTACTAAGATAGGAAAGTTCTGTGATTACAGTGTAAGAATGTGATCATGAAATCTGCTTCAACAGGCAATGATGCTATAGATTTTCTGTCAATTGCAGTCTAAGCTCTTAAAAGATAAAATCAGAAAGCTGCTTAAAGATAGGTATGTGCTTTAGCATTTTCCTGCAAGAGGCTTCATATCAGTTCTCTTCATCTGTAAAACGGAGGCAACATAATTTCTTCACAGTTACAAGGGTAAATTTGTAGAGTTTTTTTCTCATTTATATGGTTATTTCATGTTTCTTTAGCAAAGTTGAGGGTGTATGTGTTATTCCAATGCCCTTTTCAGACTGCTGCACACTAGTTGTGCATAGTGGTGTGTATTAAGAGGCTATTGTTCTACAGATTAACTGGGTTCTAACAAATATGACCTCATGATACCTTCATAAAGCAAAGTAAATTGTCTCAATCTCCAAGAAATAATATAACATGAGTCTTCAGACTATTAGGCTGATGACTTTTGAAAAGCTATGAGTGGTTGCTCTTTTAAGGCATTTCAGAGTGTCCTCTAAAGTTCTTAAAATCCTAGTATTCCATTAGCCTTGCAGGAGAATTTTAGCACCGAAATGCTTGTGTGTGACATGTTTTTACAACAGGCATGAACATGGACTGCATTTGGATTAGCACCTTTTACACATCTAGAGATATGTTTGCATATACAGATAAATAGAGCATACAGATATGTCAAAGGCATGTGTTCACATAACACACACACAGAATTGTCCCAGTGGGTAAAAAGCCAGGGGGGCTTTTCAGATTTTGATATCAGCTGGAACTGCGAGAAAAATCAGGTCATTCTGAGTTCATTCCTTACCAGTTTACATGCTAACTGTGAGCTAAGGAGATCTTCAGCTACTAAAACATTACCAAGTATATTACAGATTTCATCTGATATTTTGAAAGCATTTCCAGCAACATTATTTAAAAATAAACATTCAAAAAAGTACTTTCCGAATCTTTCTTCTCTTTATAGAGGGACATTATAAGTGAGCACACTTTCTGAAGCAGATTCACATCCGAGCAATACTCATTCTATTTGTTATGGTGTCTGTTGCTTCAAAGCAAAAGCATATAAAGAACACAAGAGAAGACCTGGGCCATCAAGCTCAGTCCTCCAGAATCATAGAATGGTTTGGGTTGGAAGGGACCTTAAAGACCATCTATTTCCAACCTCCCTGCCATGGGCAGGGACACCTCCCACTAGACCAGGTTGCTGAAAGTCCCACCCAACCTGGTCTTGAACACCTCCAGGGATGGGGCAGCCACAACTTATCTGGACAAAAGAAGCTTGAGATCCAGAATCTCATGAAGAGAACCAATTTGTAATACAGAGGCTACAGAGTACCTGTTACACCTCCAGAACACTTTCTATCACTCAAAAACAAACATAAAATTTATAATAGACCATAAACAGACATTTGCTACACCTTTATGCCAGGAAAGATCACAGGCACTGTTGTGTCTTCTGTCCCTGCAACACAGTGTGCAAAACTATGGTCCAAGTGAAGTTAAGGAAAAATCAGATAAATCATTATACATAATGTCACTGTCCGTGAATAATGGCCTGAGAAGGTAATGACATCAGTTTTGCATCATATGATGTATACAGACTCTCAACGTATAACACAATCTATATAAAGACTGTCAGTGTATAACACTGTTATACAGTGATGTGACAAATCTTGGCATTGTCTGCCCTATTTCAGCTGGAAAAGCCCACTTTACTCAAAAAAAAGTTCCGTTGTTTTTTGATCTGTGGACTTTTTTCTATTGCAGAAATATGGATCAGTTTGGACATGTAGAGGGAAGGAGAGAGATATATGCATCGTAATATTATCTAATATCTGACAACCCAACAAATATTATGACTTTAAAAAAAAAAAAAAAATACTTGATCATATAAAATCATGTGTTGATATATAACAGACAAATTATGAAATGCATGAATTAAAGCAGCAAGGAAATGCTGGTTGTGATAGGTTCTAGATAACACAGCTGCTTCACCTCTGTTCTTTAACTTCAGCTGCATTTTTTCACACTACCAAAAAAAACAACATTATTTAAGTTCCTCTTTTTTCACTGTTATTTGCAACCTTATTCCTTAAGTCAGCTCTTGTATCTTTAGATCCAGCAATGTGCACAATCATTATAAGAAAGGCTGAATTTTATCATGACATTATACAAGGCACAAAGTGATATTTTGTAAGAGATAAAGAGAAAAATCACAAATAAGATATACAGAAAGAATATATTCTCCTTTGCAGACAGAGTTCCTGATCAACGATGAAGGATTAAAGTATACTATCTTCAGAAAATGCCAGCTTAAGTAATACTCCCACTGTGCAATAAAGAAAAAATACTGCCTGAAACAGTAATAGTTTATCCTTTTAACTGATATTTGCCTTCTCCTTTTAACTGATATTTGCCATACCACTTCAAAACAAATAAAATAAATACAGGTAAACTGTGCCACTCCAATCAAAATATATTATTAAGATGCACATATACCAAGAAGTGAAGAACAACTTATTTATTGCATGTTGTTGTAGAATACAACGAATGCAGTACTGTAAATGCATTTTAGGGTATTAGGAGGACCTGGTATTGAAAGGGAAAGAAAATATCTTACTAAAAATTTACAAATGCTTTATTTACAATTTATTTACAATGCTTTATTTTCACTTATAAAGATGGATTAAAATACAGCTATAACTGATGTGATATATGCAGAATGTGCAGAATATTCTGGCAAGAGCTACCTGTAATACTACTGCACTGGAATTGAAACCGCGATGAATAAAAGTGGACTAAAATCACCCAAATAATGATTGGAGCGATGAGTGCAACACTGAAATTAAAACAAACCAAAACATACTGTTAATATCTTGGATAGCATTTATTTTCTAGTACACAGGGCAAACATAAAGCATGTGCATTAGGAGACCATGCTATGTGACAAATAAGAAATGGAGACTATTCTGCCATCTTAAGTGCTTTAGAAAGGATAGAATTCTTGGTCTGCCTTACCATCAGAAAACCATACATTAATTTGTTTCAATGCCACTTTCCAAAAATAACAAGAAGAAATGGCACAGCTCACTCAAGGTACTATCCTGAGCTAAGAACTAAGTTGCCCAAGCCAGTGGCAGTTGTTGAGTCCTACAAGCATTAACCTTATTTATTTATTTATTTATTTATTACTGCGAACCTAAGTCACTAAATGTTCCTCACATCTTTTTCTTCTTTCGCTAAAAAAAAATGGTTAAGGGAGAAAAACAGCATTTATCTCAAAAGTTAGTTCTTGCCTTATCTCATTTTCTAGAAACTTCAGGCAAAACCTCTGATTCCAGCCAGTATACTGCATAGGTATACAGAGAAGCACCAGGCCAACCTTTTTACCATCCTTGTTTA
This sequence comes from Aythya fuligula, assembly GCF_009819795.1. NCBI lineage: Eukaryota > Metazoa > Chordata > Aves > Anseriformes > Anatidae > Aythya > Aythya fuligula. Next base: position 99,327,466 of record NC_045560.1, on the reverse strand, counting down.
GCATTTTTATTTCAAGAATGCTTACATTATGTTGATGAAGCTCATTAACTTTTTCCAATCTTGCAGAAAAAAAAAATAGTAATCCTATTTTTGATGTATTTGATTAGAGCTATCCATTCATTGGGAACATAAATTAAGAAGTAAGGTGAGCCAAATAAACCAGTCAAATCCTATTCTCCTATATCCAGTGAATAGAATACTTCAGTATTACACAGTTACTTTATTTGATCTAAATATATATGTATATATTATCTGGAGTTGCCCCTATAAATTTACCTTTGAACTGCTAATTTAGAGAAGTCAGTTTGAACAGACAAATATTTATACAGGATGAGCATGTTCGAAAACATGTGATTGTCTAAGAGCTCTTTCACGTCCACTGTATACTCAGATGGTGTCTTTTCTTATCTCCTTAACTCTCTTGCTATTTTTCCTTTTTATTCAGATTCTTCACATGTTCTCACTAATAATTACAGTATTAAAACATTACCAGGTCATAAGCAACTTTGTAAGTAGAGTTACTCACTTGTAGGGCAGACTCCAGAGATAAAAATGAGCCAGAAACGTCCCTTGAAGTCATATGAGAGTCTTCAGCTGACAAAAGAATAGATAGTATTTATTAGCACGTGTCCTCCTACAAGCCTCTTTTCTGGAACAGTCAGAAAAGATATGCAAAGGAAGTCCCAAATCATGGATGCCCTGCAGGGACTCATGGACCAGTTTTCAGCATTGTGTTCTCAAACTATTTTTCAATGCTAAACTGAACTGAACTTCTCTATCATAGCATTCACCTTCCCCTGCGGAAGGATGTGTGTTTATATCAAGTATTGCTAAGTAAGAACATGGCCAGTAGAGATCATTCATCCTATTTTACCACAGCAGAGTCCAAATTTCTGTTTGCACAAATTAAAAGCTAGAGTTCTATATACAGTTGGAACCCATTCTCTGTCAAGTGGTAGAGACGAAAAACGATAAAAGATAAAAGAATGTTTTTCCTCAGTTTGAGTAACCAGAAAGTACAATACCAGCATGCAATCAGAGTGAAAGAGAGATGAAAGAGAGCTGCTGGTAGCAATTCAAATACCCTGTATGTTGCTGACATGGGCACCAAGGAGTGCCTGGCAGAAAGCTAAGATGTACTATTTTTTCTTTTCTGGAGAAGTTTTAAAACAACAAATAAATGCTAAAATAATAATAAAAAATAATAATCATAATACAAGCAACAGCATTTATTCACATGGGAAGACTACTGGAGCAGCATTCCTACCCGTTCTTGGTGAATCAAGAGCTGGATTTGATCCTCAGTCCTGAAAGCCCTCCACATACAGAATCTCCATGCATATTAAAAGGTAGTTTGAAAAGACACACAAAGTTTGAAAAAGGAGACTTGAGACTGACTTGTTTATAAAATGACATGCTTCAGAAAAGCCTTCATATAACTGAAGTGGAATTCCTTGGTTGCCGGTGTTTTTCACAAACAGGATGTTACTCAGATACTGCTAAGTGGTAACATTGCAATTCATCAATTAAAAGGAGTCGGTGCCATCAACCTGAGTGTTATTTTGTAATGCGTGAGCAGCCACTCTGCTCTAGTTGATTACAGAATCTGAAGATTTTGCCATAATATTGACTCTCCAATTCCAGCATTTCAGCCTTAAGTGAATATTGAATCATTTCTCAGGAACTACAAGAAACAGCTAAGCAGATGTGTTCAGTCAGCCTTGTCAGCTTTTCCCTCATGCAAATCCAAACGTATCAAAGTTTGATTAGCACTGCAGAGGAAAAAAAAAAAAAAAAAAAAAAAAAAAAAAAACATCTGCTAACAAACCAAATGTATGTTCCATTAAAAAAAAAAACCTGCAGATACCTGCACTGTAAAGGAAATCATAGTTTTATACTTTGTTGTTTCTCCATTAAATAAATGTACACCCTAAATAATATGGAAAGCTGTGAAAACAATGTATCAAAGGTGAAATCACATAATCAGAACACTTTTTCTTACAGCCCACTTTTTCCACATGTAAAAATACAGCAAGCACTGCTGTTGCATCCAGTTTTCAAATCAGATTAAAGAAATCCATTATTCACTGGATAAAATGATCATGATTATTTTTTGTAGTTAATCCTAAACAATTTAGATTAAATTCCTAAGCCTGTGTATCCTTAAATTCCTGTGGAAAGACTTTTGGAACACACTTTATAGCCATCTGCTTAAGTGGATGATGTAAGGTCACATTCAGTAGAAGTCTTCAATGAAAGATAAAAAAAAAAAAAAAAAAAAAAAAGACATTTTCACAAGTCTTGATGCTTTTGAAACGTTGATTTGGGGTTGAGAGGAAAAAGAAAAAGGGGCCCTTGCATCATTTTTTTTTTCTGTTTATTCAGCAGCTATTGCTCCAAAAAGACTGCTAGCAAAACACAGAAGTTCAAGTGATATTTCATTCATGCCTGCAATATCCATTACTTCATGAAATAAATGACCCTGAGAAATGTCAGTTTATACATTTTAAAACAAGTTTTAATTTAGGCCTGTTGTCACAGTACAGAGCAATATCATAATTAATGATGTGAAACTGGTGGCTAAGATGTCATTACACATGAGGATGTCACAGTGAATCAAGTTAAACTAGCTACTAAAAAAATCAGCACTGGAATATTAGTTGTTATACACACAGTATATCAAATAAATCTTTGACAAGCTACAAAAAAGTGTATGGATTAAATATGATATGGGATGAGCAGATTTGGTACAAAGCTGGCCCAGAATCTCAAAATGCCAGCAAATCAAGGCCTGTGGATAAATCAGGCTATTTATTTGCCAGCCTGACCTACTTCTATTACGCTTATCATTCTTTGGAATACCATTCACAAGAGTCTCTCTGTCAGAGCAGAAAACACTCTTAATTCATCAGAGTTCTGATGTAATTTCTAACAAGGCTGCATACCTCCTGGAGATATGTTTATGAGCATTTTTAGGAAGTACACTGAGCTGCTCAAAACACCTTTGTCCTGTTAAAAGACAGCTTTTTCTAGATCAAATTAGCATTTACACCTAGGAAAAGACAGATTTAAAAATACTTGCAGTTGTTATTTTTCATTACAGAAACACGTTAACTGCATGCGTTATTTCTTATCTAAATATCCATGAACAATACTAAGTTTTAAGAGAGCATTGCATAACTTAACCTGTGTGACAGACTGGAGGGATAGGAGGGATAGTACCTGCTGGGCCTGGTTAAGAGCCAGGCAGTCCATTCCTTTGTCATCCTGTGGGTTAGCAGGAGACAATGGGCACACTTAACCAACAGAAAGTCCCAGCCCTAGGGATGGAAGTGGAATTTACACTTGGAATCTGTTACTTCCATAAAAATAATTTGTGGTTTGCTGTTATTCTACTGCATTCAGTTTATCTTCACTCATAATACACATTATTCATTGACTGGCTGGAACAGAAGAAAGCCGTTTAAAAACAAACAACCACAGAACCTCAAAGTCTGCCTTGTTGTACGTGTATTAATTTATGGCAGGAGAAAATTACCTGCCTGCAACTTGCACATTCTAATACACATACCTTTTCTTTTCAAGAAATAAGCACATACGTGAGCTATTATTGCTCTTGTACATATTTTCTGTTCCATTTCATGGATATCTTTTTCTTTAATAATCCTCCATTACTAACCTTCTTAAACTTGATTTCTACTTTTGAATACAATTTTTGCCCCTTCCTAAGGACTGTACTCCTGTGGACAGTTTCAGCAGTCACTCATGCTCAACAGTTCTGTGCCTGATTGCAAGCTGTGGGCATGCCCAAGCTAATTTTAAACTGGCTTGTTCAGACAATAACTTGAGTGAAGATTTGGCACTGAGGGCTTTATCCTGCCTCCCCCCTCCCCCTTGTATTTAGAATCCCACACTGCTGCCATTACAAGCCTCAGACCCTTTAACAAGGGGAAAAACAACAACAACAACAACAACAAAACTATTGGATGCAATGCTATAGATACAAAAGTCACTTCCCCAATATGTATAGATTCATCTTTGGGTAGTGTAACTATTCCCACAGAGTATTTTGGGAACATCCTTATGGATAGTGATTTCCCTGCCTCTCTCTTCACTACCATACATTCCACTTTCCTCTAACTTAGCCTTGGTTATCTGCATCTTACTCCCAGTGTCTATCTTTAATGAACTCTTTTGTACATGCACTCAGCCTGGTGTGCCTCTAAGGAATGTGTTTACTACTCTTTCATTGAGGACTTCTGGCTCAGTGAATACCTGAAAGAGTATCTTGTATACCCTTGTACTGCATGGACATTTGATCCTGTTCTCTCTTTCTACAAGAACTAGTAGTTAAAATCACCTTGGCTCTGACTTTAGGATACTAGCACCAAAAAAAAAAAAAAAAAAAAAAAGAGGGAGGGAGTGTAAGAGATATGGCAACACCTCACCATTAATCCTGTCTGCAAGGAAGACCTGATGAACTATTGTTACCTTGATCTTACCACTACGACTGTAGGAAACATACATTTATAGGAGAAGGGTTTACCCAGACTTACTGGGATGCATTCACAGATAGGAAGCCAGCCTCAGGTGATGTTCCCTCCGTTACTTTATCCTTATTTCCCTCCTCTCTATCATTTCTTGGAGGGAGGGAAGAAGGGGAAGCACATACCACTACTACAATAGCTTTCATGCCTTAAAGGGGTGTTGGATCAGCAAAGCAGGCTTTTAGGATATTTAATAATTCTGTACCTAAAGACTCTCAGTATGGAGCAGGAAAATGCACTCTGACCTCTCTTTACTACATGACTGAAGGCAGAAAAGTAAAAATTTCACTACTGACTGCCATAAAGACAGCAAAGAGAGCCTAACAAATTCAGCAGAGTTTCTAGGGCATTTCAGGAATGAGATCTTAAAAGCATACTATTTATTATGCAGTATACCTTTTTCTCAGGTACCTTAAGGGTGTTGGATATAGCAGAAGGTAAACCAAGGTTCGTTTGGTACAAGTGACTAGATGAAAGTAAGGCATCCAAAGGCATTTATGGTAAAATAGTGGCAATGCAGTTTTGAAGATGAGAGAGGAAAAGGAAGTGAACAAATACCCTTTGAAATTCAATCCTATTAAACTCAAATACACAAGAGAACATGGTCACTGTATAGAGGTCAGCTTTCTGCCAACCATGGCAAACTGCAACTTGTTTAGAGATCAAATCCTTCTTTTTGTATGCTGAGATGCAAAACCTATGAGGAAATATTTAATAGTAACAATATAAGTAAGGTTTGAAATAATATCATCTCAAAATCTCAACTATTTCAAAGTCCAGTTGCTGGCCAAAGAAGTCATGTTTGAATACCAACTTAAAAAAAAAAAAAAAAAAAAAAAAAAACAGCAAATCATGGTAGGAGATAAAGCAAGCACTTAGTAGAGTGTGTGACTGTGTGACAGGTATATTATTGCTGTTCGTAAATAGTACTGTATCCCCAGCAGCATAGTAGGCAGTTTACAGACAGACTGAATAACAAGATCAAGAGCCTCCAGTCTAAGCTGACAGTTACATAAACGGGGAAGAGGAAGTGGAATAACAAGTAGGTGCAAGGATACACATTTGTATGAAGTACCATTTCAAGAAACAGGAGAAGTCCACCTACAGTTCGCTGCTGCTGGAAGTCCTTCTCTAGTCTTTCCCTTTCCTAGCCCCTTGTCTGCCATTCCTGAACCCAGATGTAGCTCCTTCATCAAATTCCTCTCTGCCTCAAAGAATGGTTGAGGCATAGAAGGACCCCTGGAGATCACCTGGTCCAGCCCAGGTGTAAGCCAAACCATGAGCCAATTTGACTTACTAGAACATCTAAAACTTACTAAAAAGACCCTAAACCACTTGGTACTGTCAAATGAGCTAGATCAGGTCCCAAAAGGGGCCAGTGAGATCAGATCTAGCATAAGGGGCAAGATTAATCTCTCTGAGGGCAGCCACTATTTTAGTTTGACTGCACATAGCCATCCCATATTCTCAGCTCCATCGAATATTGCTTTTTTTTTTTTTTTTCCAGTAAACTAGCTGAGTAGGTGCAGGGAGGTAGTCCATTGCATCTCTTTCTGAGAGTGTGCTTTGAGGAGCATTTTTATTCTGCTTTGCCGTAGGAATACTTGTCTGGCAAGTGAAACATCTCAGCTGCATTTACTGAGGTTGCCAAGGGCACTCCAAATGAGAGATTAAAGATCCATGGGATTTATACCCCTAAATCCCATAGGTATTTTCAAAAACTCTGTAGTAGGATTCTCAAGGTTATTTTCTTCTAGTACACATTTTTACATCTAACCTCACTACTCTTTAAGTGACCTCAGCAGAGGAACTTCAAGGAATTCAGCCTGGTGTTGTGCTTCTGATACAGCAAAACCATAAGGGATTTCACTGGGAGCCAAGCCAAAGTAGGTGCTATGGCACTTGAGACTGTATGATTACATGGTCATCTGTGAGGGTTTCTTTTCATTAGTTTGCTTTTACAGATGTGTGAACATTTAGTAGTTTGGTTTGGTTTGGCTTGTTGCTTTTCGGTGCGTGGTTTTTAATCAATTCTCACTACACTCTTTTTTTTTTTTTTCATAACCAAAATATATTTTAAAGGAAGTGGAATTTTAGTCAAATAAATTTTCTTCTGCTTTAGTCTTGATTCAATGTTTATTTATCCCCTTCCATAGCATTGTGTTCTCAATTCCGTTTTCAAGCCAATCTCAGAGAAGTGACAGTTCTTACCCGTCCACAGACCAGCAGGCCAGCAGAGAGATTTTGCAGCATTACTGCTCAACTCATTTAGACTTACACCAAGACTGGGTGATCCCTGAGAGGGGTCTCAACCTCTGTGACCTCCCACTGCACTGTGCTCTGCTGCTAATCACTCTTCCATCAGTCCCTGAAAAGCAGTTTTACATAATCTTCAGCAGGCAAAAGGAATTAAAAGTATTGTGCCTGCTACTCTACTGCTCTCATCAAGTTACAATTCTAACCGAGTATTTGCATCTGCCCTTACATATATATCTATATACGTGCATATCTGCATGTGCATATGGACTGAGAAAGAAACTCAGTTAACAGACTATGGTGCTAGCTACAGAAGCTTAGGCAAAGAATGTTAAAATAACCCAAGACAATCAATATTGTATACTGGAAAGTTCAAGTGTGAGCTGACTATATTCGTTTTTTATCCAACATCGCATATATTAATCTATAACTGTAATAGCACAAGGTAAGAATAGAGCAGTGACTTGGATGGATACTGCACTGACCTCTGACTCCTCTTGTGATAGGTCCCAATTATAAACCAAGCACAGTAATTTCTGCAGGCTTGTTGAAGACATGTGGGCTCCTTCAATCAAAATTATCTTGGGTCCCTTGCAAAAGCAGCAAAAGAGAACACATCAGTGCCTCAGTCACCTCCAGCATCTAGAGCACATTGCCACCTGCAATGCAACCACTGCAGAGTCTAAATTACAGCAAGTGAACACTGGACACACATTACCTCAGCTGCTCCTGCCAGAGAGGCAGTAGCTCGTAGCTGATTTCTCCAACTGCAATAAAACTGACTGTAGCTTTTGATGGCATTACTTTACAGTGGGTGACCACTGATATTCAGGTCTCTCAAATCCATATCTTCAATTAAGAACATCAGTGGATTACATAGAAAATTTTAATGATAAAATACATCACAAACAGCTGCATTTGAGGATACATCCACTTTTCAAATTTAACACAGTGAACTCTTCTCTGCCAGAAAAGCCAAAAGGTCAAACAGGATCAACCCTTCCTCAAAAGCTTCACATGTCTCCCTCGCCCATTACCCTTTAGCAGAGCTGAGCAGTTCTGCACACAGCCATCAGGCTGAAGCTGGGTCTGCCTGGGAAAGGAACGAAGGAAGCAGTGGATATTAGGTGTAGCTTGTAAATGAAAAAGCAAGTGACTGACGAATAAGTGAGAAAGTCAGCAAGGAAGAACAACAAGCTGTCAAAGGATCGTTTTTTGATTGTGAATGCTGGTATTTCCTCCAGCTTCACTGTGATAACTCACAAATGGCAAGTAGGAATGGTTCCCTCTCAGTTGCTGGCACACAAACTCAGGATTCCAACACAGCACTATGGTGAAAAAGCAAGCTCACCCTCAGTCTAAGCATGGCATTCATATTCCAAACACCTCCTTTCACAAAAAAAAACAGGTGTCTGACTTGAGTTCAAGAGTCTGACAGTCAGTTACACTTAAGTGCTTACAAGAAAAGCACTGTGCAGTTAATGCTGGAAAATAAATACTGGGATTATCACTCAATACTGGACCAGCCAGCAGCAGTAGTGAGTGCAAGCAGACTTCCACTGCGGCATTTCACAAACCTAACAGAGAAAGGTGAGGAAGTGAGAGCCTCTCACCTTTTTGGAAAGGCACAACTAGAGAAGAGGTTACCACTCAGGAGAAAGCGATAAAAAACAATATCTTGTAATATATGCTGGTAATTGAGGAGCTACTGCTTAATCCTGTTCATAGGTTTAACAGCTTCTGAGGGAATTTAAATAAGTTAAGGAGGTTTAACATTCCCTTGAGAGATGAGTCCATGTATAACCTTGTATTTCATAATTAAAGATCTCTTTGATCTGTTTGACCCAGAAAATTGATTATAGTAAATTATAATCAGAACAACCACCTACCTGATGCTACGAATAATGCAGGAAAACTTCAGGACCAGCTTTAGTATGTCTGGACAGACTACCAAGGGTGTGGGGCAATAGAGGATTTAGCTGCACAAAAGACAAGCATATGCTTTTTAGCAAGAAGAATAACATCATCACCTGCTTCCCCTCACTCCTCATTAGCACTAGTCATAGAATATGAAAACGCGCATAATTTTAACAGTGATGTAAGGGTATAATAACAAAGAACCCTTAATCCCTGGACTGGGGTGAATATTTAAAAAAAAAAAAAAAATTAAAATTAAAACAAAAACAAAACAAAACTTTATTGTGACCAAGAAATGTAAACTGAGTCAAAGGAAGGGCAATGCAAATAAAATAGCAGCTTGACCTAGGGACAGATTGTCATGAGCTATTATGACTTCTATAAAAAATTGTATAAATTTAATTAGATTAAATATTGGACATGTCAATTTAGTAACAGCTAGACATAAACAAATATAGATGAATACAAATTTAAAGCATATTAATATTTAAAAGTAAAAACCAGAATTATTCCCTTGCCTTAAATCTCCATCTTGCTCTCCCTCATCAACCTGCTTCCAAAAATCATTCCTTTTTCCCAGGAAACTGCATTTGGAATTAGCAAGCAGGAAATTTGATGTTAAGGTCATAAAGACGAAGACCAAAGGCCAACCATGGGAAATAAAGATGAGGAATACAGAAAGGGATTTTTCAAACACAATGGCAATATGGAACTATTTTAAAGCAAGAAATTTCAAAGAAAAGCATTAATTCCTACTTCTCAGACTATTTGAACTCTACCAAGACAATAGCTGTCCTTTACATTCAAATTGTGATCCCACAGACCATACAATATTGTCAGTCTTTTCCCTATAATTGAGCCATTCCAAACCAAAGAGCTATGGCATAATTTGTTCCATATGGGAAAATGATAAAAATAACTTCATTCAGCAATCTTTCAATCCCCAGGTAGTTTTCGTATGAAACCACATGGGAAATGTATGCTACAAATCAAAGTCTTGTGCAAAATTTGTATAGATAATCATTACAAGGTGTGAAAGAAACGCTATCCACAGGAGTCACACCTTTATTAGCTTTGATTAAATTTTTCTTTTTTCCTTAAACAGTTTTTTTTTATTATTATTATTTTATTTAGTAATTCTTCCTCTACAAAGATTAAACCCTTAAAGATGAGCTACTTGATCTTAGATCTAGCTCCTAAGCAGAAAGCTCCTTAAACACCTTGTTCGTGGGTGACAGAAGATCATAAATTGTTGAAATACAGCTTACATTTTGCCAGCAACTGAATGTTGACTGACTTTCAGTTGTAACAGATTGAAAAACTGAAAAGAGCAAGTTACTTCTATAGAAATTCAACTCATTGCCCTATTAATTGCCCATTTATTTGGCATAAAGAATGTAATTAGCATATAATTATTATTTATTGTTGTTGTTGATTTTTGTTTGTTTTGTTTCATTTTCCCCATTTAGATAATATCATACACTTCTGTAACTGCTTAAATAACTTTTGGAGTGTTTCAACTTCACCATTTTCAAAACATATTCCAAAGTATGTACTTAAATTTGGATAATACAGGTCATCCTATTTAGTCCTATTTAGTCCATCCTATTCTTTGGACTAAAGGTGTAATTTTATGCCAGTGTAACTATTAAATGTAAAATTGGTAGGAGACATATGCTAATCTTAACTAGACTAAGATGAAAACTCACCTCATTTTTTCTTCAGTAGGATTTTATACTTGGATAACTATGTTCAACTGTCCCTCTCAAAGGAAACATCCTGTGAGATGTTTCTACTATACTATAGAGTTTCTAACTTCTATAGAGTATATATAGTCTATAAATTAAATACATTCCATAAAATACCTGCAAAAATAAAAATCACTTTCTTAAGACAGTATCACTTCTCAGTGATTAGATATCTTTAACAGATGAAAGGCATACCATTCATGATCCCCCAAAATCATAGGAAGTCTTAACATAGGTGTTAAACAAAACATGGTCACAAAACATCTACTTCAACCAAAATCACCTGGTATCCTATCCTGCAGGTATGTAATCAGCACTAAAACCCATACTGCATTCTAGAAAGAATACAAATATATACTGTAGGTAATTTTGATTGAATCTGATAAAGCATATCCTATATTCACCAATTAGAAGAATTTTCTGTATACTTGGCTGTAACTTCCCATTGTGGGGCAGAGACTTCAAGGTCAAACTTCTTCTGTAGCCCTGCCTTTTCTTTTAAGTATCTGTTGCAGTCATTTGATTGCAGCATACACAGCACACAGCCAAATAAATAAGGAAAACATTAAGCAAAAGCCAGATAAGAGGTGACTGCTGAGAGCTGCGAACTAATGATAATGCTTTTTTTTTTTTTTCCAGTGATGTACTCAGCAGTATACCTGCAATAACTAAAGTAGCAGATAATCCCCCTATCTTCTTGTAGAATCCCAATGATACCAATTATTGTCAGAGGACTACATTTTTAGTCTTACAAATAGCATCCACTGGCTTCAATTTTTCCCTCTTAAGAATGCTCAAAATAGCAGCAGCCCTTTTACGCTTTGGTTGACATTGCAAATCTATGTCTTCTCATACTATATCTATGTGATAGTTCTTCTAATTGGATCTATTTGTGGGAGGAGGAAGGATCCATAGCAGAAAGCCACACAGAGGTATATTTTCAGAGATGAGCTAGGAAAAATATTGAAGCAGAATTTTCATCAGTATGACAGGAGCTCTGCATCTAATTTCCATGAATTTGAAAAATAGAAAACTTTTCCTTACAAACATGATTTTAAAATAGACTAATATTCAAGTAAATCAGATGTTGCCTTTTTTTTTTTTTTTTTTTTTTTTAAGTCAATCTCAAAATATCCATTCAGAATATTTAGGTAAATCTCTGAAATAAATCACCTATAAAAAACAGTGGAGATTCTGAGATACAGTCCTTGATGGACATCAGCAGTGGTGCAGGCAGAGACTGAACTCTTCATAGCCCACAGAGATTACATTACATTTACATTACATTACATTTACATTAGGATAAAAATAAATTACCATTGCAGTGAAAAATATAGTAACCTTGCCATAAAAAGAGCTTCTATGCTGCCTTTTATATCAGATATTTTATGAAGAAAAGCGTTTAACTCCTTAACGTCTTTTAACAGAGTAATGTCAATGGCCTTTTTCTCACATATGGATTCACAGGAGATACAGGTGTTTGGTAAGGAACCACAGCAATTGTTCAGTTCATGACATGAAAACTGTACCACTCATGGACATGGACCTCTGCCAGTACCTTAAAATAAAAAATATAAATAAAAATAAAAATAAAATAAAATAAAATAAAATAAAATAAAATAAAATAAAATAAAATAAAATAAAATAAAATAAAATAAAATAAAATAAAATAAAATAAAATAAAATAAAATAAAATAAAATAAAAGCTTTTTTTTGTTTGTTTGTTTGTTTGTTTTTTGTCTTGTATAGAAAAATGCTAATAGTAGAGGCTGGCAAAAGGGAAGGAGAGGAGGGAAGGGGAGGGGAGTATGAGAGTGAGAAAAGAAAAGAGGAAGGAAAGGGAGAAAGAAAAAGGGAGAGAAGAAAAGAGGGAGAGAAAAGGAAGAAGAAGGAAGGGGGGAGAGAAAAAAAAAAAAGGAGAGAAGGAGTATGGGGCAGGACAGCAAATGTCAAGTCACTTTAAATGGCTTATTTACCCCAGATACATCGCAAGCTTAAAGCTAGAAGAAAAAACAAACAACAACAAGAATTAGGATTGTTCTGCCAAAAGAAGTAGCACTTAATAGCTCAACAGTTATAGCTCTATATGAGAATATAGCAGACCGAGATCCTATTTACTGCTCAGCCTGAGGGAGAAAGGATTCAAAGCTCATACTTTTCATTGTCTAAGAGGTGACTTGGCCATTAGCTAAGGGGGATGAGCTCCACCTCTTGCTGTGAAAGCTAATCCATTTTGTAAAAGCTACAAGTTCAGTGGCAGCAGGAATGGTGCCCAAGTGTCCCAGCTTCCACAGACCTCTCTTACTGGGATATTTTTAGACCACTCTAAACACCTGTCAGATTACATAACACAAATTTTCACAATAAAACCCCACAGTTTTTGGCCTATCATCTTAACAACAGGACTTTGATTAAGTCTTTTAGCACTGGAGAACAAACTGATTGAAGTCAAAGTCTCTCTCCTTTTCCCACCAAACTGTATAAATTAAAAATTTCAAAGCCCACTGTAGTGTACAAACAAGGTCATTTTCATTTTTAATAATATTTTTCGATTTCAAGCATGTTCTTCATCACATTTTGGGGAGGCCTGGAGGCAGGGGACCAAAAAAGCACCAGCACCTAGAAAGGTTAGTCACAAGTTATTAAGAAGTGATTATTTTTGTTTCAGGTGTTTCCAGCACAGACTTTGTAAGGTCAGCATGAGCACAGAGCTATTGTTTAGATGATAATAGCATTGCCATGAGAGTGTCATTCAGATCTCCTGAGTGACTTCCCCCTATCCAGAGGGATATGTTACAATTCTTGCTTCACTGCCTTTAGTTCTGCTTCATGCTAAATTGATCCCATGCTGCGGTATTCTTGCCAATAGCACTTTTTTCTTACAACAAACATTTCTAAACTTAAGAGTTAAAGCCTCTGGTTGCTGCTGCAGTGCTCCCTGAATTTCTGCTTCAGGTAAGAAATTTCTGAATCAGCAAGAGTTTTAGTATGTAACTATCGGCATCAAGTTTCAGGAGAATGTCTGTATTCCCTTTCACAGAATAAGTTTTTGTTGCTTTGATTCTTGCAGTTTATACTTCAAGATGAGGTAATCTTAACATTCAAATTCTCCTCTAGAAACCCCAGAGTATTTTTTTTTAACTGCAAGAATTTCCATTGTTGAACTTTAAACATAAATAAATAAATAAGTCATACTGGTACACCTGTCAACTTACTTTTGTCTCTCTATTCCCACCCCAGTGAAACTGTGCATATCAGTTCACTTCAAGACAGGCATATACCTACATTTCACATCCAACATGGACCACCAAATCTCTCCAGGATGCTTACAAGAGGGCACATTTTGAGAATGATGCTCTCTGCCTTGAAGCAAAGCAGTATAGATGCACACACTGTACTTCTGTCAAACACAAGGGGAGTAAGAAACAGCACTTTATCCCTGGCTTCCAGAGAGGGAAAGCGAGAGTAGTGGTGTGGCAGTTCTTTCCAAAGCCGCCTTCCAAGCTGCATCCTGCAGGCCTTGGGAAACAGTCCAGAGGAGGTTCAGAAAGCAACATAGCCCAAGAGTTCTTTATAAGATTGGCCCAGAAGAATGATATATGGTTAAGAAATAGTGGGTCTTAACTACATTCCTTCTGGCACAAGCTTCTGTATTGTAAAATCTCCCAGGAGATAGCTCCAGAGGGGTAGCTACTGGGGCTCTGACTCCTCCCAGTTGGTGGGACAGAGCAGCAAGCTGGCAAGAGGAAGAAGCTCTCCAAGACGTGGGAGATACATAAGTATCTCATCTTATAGAACCGATCTGTGTCTGTTGTACTGCAGTTAATTAGAGAGAAACTTATTTAGTAAATGAAAATATCCTTTTCTTTTGAATCTGTTTAACAGAATCAAAATAGCATTATAATAGAAAAGCTGTTCCCTTTTTAATCGTTCCATCAGAATGAGCCTGCAACAAACAGTTCATAATTGAATTACTCAAATAAATATAGCAGTGTAAATCCAGATACTTTCCCTTATTAAAGAATTTTGATTATCTTCATTATCTTTAATATGAATTCTGGACAGAAAAAAAGAAATAGAATATGCAAATTAATTACTTGCTTTCTCTTTGTGAAATTAACTATTCATAATATAAATGTTTCAAACATGCAATTATTAAATATCTTGTCTTAAAATAATAATTCCAGGAAAATTCAAACCATTAGAAACTCTTCCATTAACTTCAGTTCACTCAAATACCATTGTAAAAAAATATCTCCTTTTTCTCACTCAGCATAACTTTTTAGAAATGAGTTTCAACAGCAAGATAAATACCTGTGACAGCATCACTGAACATAAATACTTGAGAGAAAAGAGCAAAAGTCTGTATAAATATAACATTTATTTAGGGCTAGACATAGTAGCTCTTTTTGCATACAGCACTGTCGTAAAACCAAAAGAAATGTTTGATCTTGCTATTTGTATGATAGAAAATCTGGGAAGTAGAGAGAAAGTTACCACACAAATAACTGTGAAATTTCTGCTTGGAGTGTTTCACCTGTTCTTTCTCTTTCTATGGATGTTCACACCTCATGTGTAAAATAGTAATGAAACTTGGGGAATTATGTCATGTATCTTACAAAAGGTGCTGCATATTTGTTGTTTCCACCAAAAATCATTTATGTCTTGTTTCCTGGAAGAGCTCAATACATGATCAAACGGTGACATACACTTCATTTTTTTCAGGTCACATTGCTTAAATACATGGTATCTTTTTTCTTCCCAACATTGCAGCACTGATCAACTAGTTAAACATACGGTATTTGATAATTTATGTTGTGTCTAAATGGACTTGTCACGTTGACTTTCAACAGATATTTTATGGAAAGGAAAGGAAAGGAAAGGAAAGGAAAGGAAAGGAAAGGAAAGGAAAGGAAAGGAAAGGAAAGGAAAGGAAAGGAAAGGAAAGGAAAGGAAAGGAAAGGAAAGGAAAGGAAAGGAAAGGAAAGGAAAGGAAAGGAAAGGAAAGGAAAGGAAAGGAAAGGAAAGGAAAGGAAAGGAAAGGAAAGGAAAGGAAAGGAAAGGAAAGGAAAGGAAAGGAAAGGAAAGGAAAGGAAAGGAAAGGAAAGGAAAGGAAAGGAAAGGAAAGGAAAGGAAAGGAAAGGAAAGGAAAGGAAAGGAAAGGAAAGGAAAGGAAAGGAAAGGAAAGGAAAGGAAAGGAAAGGAAAGGAAAGGAAAGGAAAGGAAAGGAAAGGAAAGGAAAGGAAAGGAAAGGAAAGGAAAGGAAAGGCCATTTATAATCCTAGGGATTTCTTTACATAGATTTCTTTTTAAATAATAAAAATGTTTTACATCAATTCCTGAATTAATTACACACATTAACAACAATATTTAATGCCACACACAAGCACATTGTAGTACTCAAGAGAACAGGAAACATTTTACCTTCCATTACATTATTCAGCTTTTGATATATCTCTCATGTTGCATTAAAAAGTGTCATGATTACAATTATAAGGTATGGTATTTGATGTCTATGGTATTTGATGTCATTAGTGAGCTGGATGACACAGGTTCAAGAAAAATAATTTATGGTGGGACCAACTCACTTAAGGTATGCACACACGTGAATTTGAGTTGCCTAAAACTTTAGGAAACAAACTAGTCAAGATACATGTAAAGTGAGCCCTAGTAAAAACGTTGAAAAGACAGCTGTTTCTGAAGATTGCTATAGGATGGTCCAATCTAGTAACATTTTTGCATGTGTCACTGATTGTGCAGAGCTGACCAGCTAATATAATCCTCACTACCTGAGCCAACTCTCACACCCAAATATCAGGTATAAACAGGCAGTGGTAAAATCCCTCCCAATATTCATATACTTATTATAGTCAGAAGAAAGTCTAACATGATGCAAAGCATCAACTGACACTAAAGTGGCTTCTATCTTGTCTCTATCATCAGCTCACAAATCTGCTTTACTGATTATTCTTATTCTCCCGTCTATTGACTGTATTTGTCAAAGTAGATTGTATTTGTCTTCACCTACTGAAAATATTCAGATATCACCTTCTGCAGTTTCCTCAAGGAACTTTTCAGAACAGAATTTAATCTATGCCCAAAACAGCTTAGCATAAGTGTATGGTTTCTGGAGTCTTCGTCCTAGTTGGCATCTCGCTAAAGCACTGGTATCTAAAGATTCTACTTAAAATCTATTGATACTACAGTAACAAATGTCCCTACTGAAAGTATCTCCCTGCTAACGAATACCATACATCTTATCACCCTCTTCTTTACAATGGGATACAGGCAGACAGTATAAGTGAATAGCAGGTATTGTCACATCCCTTTCCAAAGTTATTTCACTTTTTGCATCTTACAGAGTGATAAAAAAAAGGGGGATGTGATCTCTCTCCTCCCACCATTTCCATCACAAGAGGACAAGTATAAAAAATGAGAAAGAAAATACTGATCTAGGAGACCTATAAAGGAGGTCTTTTTTAATATCAGCCTCTTCAATAAAACCAGCACTTCTGAGGAGTTCCAGCCACTGCCTAAAAACTGATCTCTAGATTTTTATTCAAGGAATAGCAACATCTAGGAAAGTCTGAGAAAAAGCCCCAGGATGACAAAGTTCTCTGTTATCTTGCTCCTTTTCCTTTTGCTGTAACTCCAGAAGATTCTTGGAGGAAATCATGATGGCTAACACTGATATAAGAAATGCCATCATTTTTGCTAGTTTTTGTTTTTACTCTGAGTCTGAGAATGCCTTCTGATGGCAGCTTTCCACAGAACTATGCCCTTTCAAGTTCAGCAGTGGGCTGAAGGAGGAACGAGAACAAAGGCACATTTTATTTTAATCCTTTGCTTAATTTGGTTTCTTTCAGG
Organism: Aythya fuligula; assembly: GCF_009819795.1. Classification (NCBI taxonomy): domain Eukaryota; kingdom Metazoa; phylum Chordata; class Aves; order Anseriformes; family Anatidae; genus Aythya; species Aythya fuligula. Next base: position 99,310,131 of record NC_045560.1, on the reverse strand, counting down.
GGCAGGGGAAGTGACGATATGAGCAGTTTGCTTCATTCAAGTGAATTGCCTTTATAATCCAGTATTATAAGTTAATTCCCTTATGACTACAGCAAAATCATTGTCAGTATCACTAGTAATAGGTTTAAATAGTTTTTGAAAGTGTTTCTAAACACTTAAAGATGTCCAGGCTTTATTCCATCAAAGTTTGTAATCCACTGCAATCTCACGCAAATTTGATCTGTGGCTGTCTTTTTCCTCAGCTGCAGCAGATCCTCATTTAAAAAGAAACCTCAAAAAGAAACACAGCATGTCAAAGAGCTAAGTGGAGGAAGCTTTAAAGCCTCCAAATAAAACACCTGCTTCCCACTGCCAGAAGCGGTTACCACTATGCATCTAACAGAACAGGAACAAACCATGTTAACCCTGCAGAATCACTTGCAGAAGTGGTCACCTCACCTGTGTTCCCAACAAGCTCACTTGCTGAAGGACTAGTGATTTCCCTCTTGCACTGTCCACAGACAAGGGGCAAGGATAAAGAATTCTGGTAACTGCCAAGGATATAGGATCACCTGCCTGACAGCCCCAACACCATGCTGATGGGGACCAGCTGCTGATGAGCTGTATCTCTGTGGTTTTTTTTTGTTTTTTTTTTTTTTTGTTTTTTTGTTTTTCTCTTCTGATGATCTCCCATGAACTTGTCAGAAAACCAAACTTTCTGGCATGTTTTGGTTTCATTGCCCCCTAAGCAAAGTTGTGTAAAATGTGTCACACAAACCAGAACAGCAGCAAAGAGATATAAGTAGGCAATGTCTTGACAAATGAAAGAGGGTATTTATGAAAAGTACAAACACAGAGAACCCAGCACAAGAAAAGCAGAAATGTTCCTAAGTTTCAAAAAAGAAAGGGTATGCCTGGGCTAAGAGCAATGATTACTGCAAAAAAAAAAAGTTAAATTTTAAGATCAGACTGAAAAAGCACATATAATTTGGCAAACTTAGTTTAAAGAGAGAGGTAAACCAACAGATTCATATGCACAAATGGAATTTTAAATCATTCTAGTTTGGTCATGTCACATATATTTATGTCTTTTTAATCTGATCTGATAAAGAAATCTCTCTTCATTTTAACACACATCAGACTAATAAATATTTTTCTATTATTTATTTTTCATTAATAGGTTTCAAATTGAGCATTTATCTTATTTTTTGATTTGTCAGAATCACATCCCAGCTATTTAAACACAACTTTATGATGGCTGCTGAGAATGTTTCTGCCTGCGATTCATAATCTCAAGAGGTACGGCACCTTCAGACAAAGAATCATTATAATTAGTTACTATCAACTGTTAGAAACCAATGTGACAGATCAAATTACAATGTTGAGGCAAACTATGTTTACTGATCAGTATAAGTTCAATTGCAATAACCACTGATCCATAGCTGACTTGTAATACAAGCCAGTGTATTTAAAATATAAAATGCCAGCTTTTACCCAAGCTACTAATGCCTGGGAAGTAAAAATGCTTAGCTGCAAGCATCAAGAGAAATAAAAGTTGCTGAGTTAAAAATATCTTCATTTGAGCTCTACAACCTTGGCAATTCTAAAACAAGCAGGGCCCATTTGATATGTCTTATATAGCTTTCAACTACCATCAGTGTTAGGTCAAGTTCTTTAAAATTTCCCAAAGGAACACAACTAAAATCAAAAGACAAGATTTGTAGCCAAGATTTTCAAATACATGTATTTTATTGCATATTATACCACTAAATACATGGCATGTTTTTGTTTATTTTTTTACTTATTTTTTCCCCCCTATTCTTAGGAAGGTACTTATAACCAAGTAAACCCTTTCCTGTAGCAGGCTTCACATTTTAATGCTTTAAAGATCACTTTGATACTAATAAAATATGTTTTCACAAATACATTTTCCCTCGAGATTGTTTTTTTCCACTTCTACCTCATCATCTTTAACTATCTTACCATTCTTGTGCCAACCTACTAGTATTTTCACTGGATATCAGTACTAGTGGAAATGTTTTTGTGTCCCTTACATCCTCTTGCGTATTGATGCACCAATCTGCAGTGGCTGCCTACAAAATGTGTCCATGAAGGAATTTTCACTGCAAGGCCGAAAATAAAAGATATTGTCAAGGCGACAGTTTGGGTAAATCAGGTAATTTCCCACATTCATATTTCTTAAAAACTCTACATCTCCCACTACCCAAATCAGATCATTTAGCATATTACCCAATATGCTGCATGGTCTTTGGTGATACAGATGGAAAACTATACCTAATCTCAACGTTTTGAGAATCTCATGCTTTGACTATAGATCTTATTTTTCTAAATAGAATACTCTATGTTTTCTCGGTAAATATAAGATCAAAACGTCCACGTTTATGAGATTTCTCCCACACAAGATTTGAATCCCCCACATCAGTATTTGATATTCCCATCTTCATTTCAGCAGGATCTAAGAAATAATACGGTAAAAGCAGCAGGCTTTCCCAGTTTGTAGCTTTTACCATTCACCCAGTACAAAGGATTACAAATACTCTTAGTATGACAAATGAAAAATGAAAAAAAAAAAAAATTGAAAAGAATGCTTTGAATCCTATTCACACAGTCTGTTCCAGCCCCTGCAAGGAATGTATGCTCTCATGATTCTTGCTGTGGGCAGTAAAGAAAGTAAGTTTTATGTATTTTTCCTTATCCTTGGCTTCAGTAAGTGTGATTTTTTGTTTGGTAAGTCATCTGATTTTTAAGATGAGTAAACAAGATTATTTTTTTTTCTTCTAAATAAGGAACATGATTCTTGGATCAATTAGCACAATATTAAAAAGGATCATAGAATCATAGATTTATCTAGGTTGCAAAAGACCTTAAAGATCAAGTTCAACCATCATCTTAGGAAGGGAATCCACATACAGGCTCCATGAAGCTCTGTTAATGAAAGTGACCCACAGCCTTTGAAACTTTTGCTGCTATAAAGTAATATGACTATACCTTTGCTCTGCCAAGTTGTTTATGTAACAAATACTTGTGATTGTCTGATAGCTCTATGGCTTCTTACAGCATACTTGACTATCTCTTTCCTACAGAACCACAACTATATCTGATTCTTTATACAAATAAGGGTTGTTTTTTTTGTTGTTTTGATTTTATTCCACAGCTGCTTACTGTAAGCTGAAAAGCAAGTGAAATTCCAGTAATAAAAAGATTAGAAATGTCTAGTAACCTTCATCAGCTTTAATCTCAACATGACCTATCTTATCTTCTAGTGGTTACAGTCATATAGCTTTGGTCTCCTCCTTGATTTTAGTGATTTTTTAAATTACTTGGGATTAAAAAAAAAAAAAGAAAAAAAAAAGAAAAAAAAAAAAAAAAAAAGAGAGAGACTTCTATCTCTCTACCTTCTATCAGGTATCTCTACCTGTTATCTTTTTTTTTTTTTTTTCCTTTAACCTTGAAACTCCAAGGACTTCAAGAGAATACAAAACTCACAGAAATTACATTGTGTAGGAAAAATCCCCAGCTGGCTGAGAAAGAGATGTGGTTTGCTGTTCCCCAATGAAGGGATGGTGAAGTCAGCAGGAAAAAAAAAAAAAAATCTTAACTAACAAATAAACAACATCAAAACAGTCCAGTCAAACATATTTTAAAATATCTTTTTATTCTGGGCTTGTGTATACTAGAAATAGAAATACCACTTTATAAATCTTTTACAGATAATTGGTCATGTTTTCTTTTTTCCTATGAATACCTCAAAATTACTTTTCTTTTCATACATGTTGAGCAGTTCCCAACAAGAACAAGTACTAATATACTCTTTGAGGCATCTTTGGTTCCCTGTAGGAATTCTGTAGCACTCTATCTGCTATCACAGCCCCAAAGTGAAACAATAAGACAAAGACACTAACATTGCACAAAACCTAAACATCACTTCTATCAGCCTTCTCTTTCACTTGGGCTAAGAGACTAACAAGACTCTCTGAGTACCACCTGGAGACTATTTTATAGCTATCAGCACTTTGCTTTTGGTGCACAAATGCTTGGTATTTGTAGTTATGAAACTATTAAAATATCACAGCACACCCATGCTTTAAATTCACGACTCCCAAAGAGTATGCCATTACCTTCAGACGTAAGAAATCATTAACACACTAACAAGGCAGAAAGAATATCACAGGGAAAATAAAATTTGACTTGGTTATTGGCTTCATAAAATGCATCAAAGAGTACAGATAGTATGGCTGTTTCTGTCAGTGCACTTACATGGCACCACTTATTACTCTTTCATATTCTTTCATGTTACATTTCTTATTATGTCATTGACTTAAATCAGAGATCAACAAGCAAAGTATACCCTGAAACTACAAGTTTACTTATCTGGTGATATAAGAACAATACTGTAATGTGTCTGCATGTGGTGTTGTGGCTAAAGCAGTGTTGATAATACATCAATGTTTTGGCAATTGCTAAGCAGAGCCTTGAGGCACAGCCTTGAGGCTTTCTCTTCAGACACCCCTCACCAAAAAACAACAGTCTGGGCAAGAAATCAGGAAAGAACACTGCCAGGATAGCTGATCCAAGCTGACCAAAGGGATATTCTTTATCATACAACATCATGCTCAGTAATAAAAGCTCAGGGAAATGAGGAGGAAGGGGGGACATTTGTGGTTATGTCTTCCTTAAGTAGCTGTTTCCCCAAATAACTCTTAGACATACCAAGGCCCTGCTTCCTGGAAGTAGTTTAAGATGTTAGTTAACACTACCCAAGGCAGGTAGTGAATAAGGTACTTATTTTGCTTTGGTAGCACATGTAGTTTTTTCTTTCCTTATTAAACTCTCTATATGAAGCCACAAAGATTCTCACCTTGCTTCTGTTATCTTCCCATCCCATGGGAGAGGAGAGCGAGCAAGAGGCGGGGTGGGTGTTTGATTACCTGATTACCAGTTAGGGTCAAACCTCCACAGTGGCACCCAACATGGGGTTAGAGGATTCAAGATAACCACAGTAACTGGGAGAGGAAACAGGCAAAATGAACCAGACCTTTGTCAGGGAGTGGAATAATTGCAGGGAATCTTTTTTTCTTTTTTTTTTTTTTTTTTTTTTGCAGTGAAGGGGTGAGGGCTGGAGGTTTATTGTCTGTCTATATTATCCATATTTGTTTGTGTTGTGATGACTTTACTTCGATATTAGTGTTGGAATCTGATTTTTATGCAAACAAATTTCATGAAGAGTTTGTGACAAATGTATACTTAAATGACAGCTCATAAATATGGGTGGAGAGAGGTGTTCTGATTTGAATTTGGTAAAACTCTAATTTAATTGGAAATAAATTAATTTTCCCTAAGTCAGCTCTATTTTGCCTGTGACAGTAACTGGAAAGTGATATTCTGTCTTCATCTTAACCCATGAGCTTTTACACCATATTTTCTCCCTCTGTCCTGTTGAGGAGGTGAAGTTAGAGAGCAGCTGGAAGGGGGAGTCTGGCAACTAGCTGGTGTCAACCCACCACAGCCATTTTAAATATAGGCTTGTTAATCCCAAACTTGCGCTGTGGTCTCCATCAGCACCTTTTATGCACATGTGTCTAAGTACAGCTATGATAAATCTAACAACAAGAAAACATTGCAATTCCACATTTATTTCCCACTCACAGCTTGAATAATCAATTCACTCTGCTATGAACATACTTTTAAAGGTCTAGATGTCATCGGTAAAGCTTCTTCCTTGCAAACACTGATATTGAATTACAATGTTTTTCACTTCATCCATAGAAAGCAATACTTTGTCAGTAATCCAAGCAATTCTAATTGACAAAAAACATGCTCTTAATGTCTGTCATTCAGGCATCATAACTGTAAAAGCAATTTTCACCAGCACTACCAGTACAATATAGTGAATATTATTGCCACTTGAACTCAAGTTCCAGAGAACTGAAAAATTACAAATTGACACAGGTAATGCATGAAGAAAATGAAAATCTTCACAAAGTGTTTTGTGGTGTGCTATATAAAGAAAAAATCACTGAACAAAAGGCACAGAAACGTGTCTCAGATCAAACCATTATATATATTCAAATTGTATTCAAACATATTGGAACGGAGGTAAAATTAGGGTCAGATTAAAGTGTTTTAAAATGTAATCTCACCCTTAAATTGAAAAGGACCTCAAAAGAGAGTTGAGAAATATGTATCGCATATTAACTGATTGATTAAAAAAGAACAAAAAATCCTTCACGATATTATGAATGCAAATTATCATTGCAGAAAGCTAATAAATCCTGCAAATACATGTTTGTGTACTCTAAACAAATGCCTTAGTAAATTAATTAACTGGAAGCTAGAATGAGGTTTTGCGTATCTATAGCCTTGCCCTAGGGCTAATCCTAAATCTTATAACTGCCTAAAATATTGTGCTTGGTTTTAATAGAAAACAGCTGCTTTTGCTCCCTTTAATAGATGGCAGCTCAAAAAGGTTCTTTTATATCTCCTGAAATATCTAAACAGTGACAGTAAAGGAAAGCTCCTTTTATATATCTCCTAGGTGACACTTAATATGAATTCTATTCAGTTATCCTTGATGCCAGTCAAACAGAGGGAAAAAAAAAAAAAAAAAAAAAAGCATCTACATTCCTATACTCGAGTAAAGTTATACTAAAACCTCCAAAAAATCAGTAAGCAGCTTCTTCATATTCCTTTACATTATGGTTAAAGTAAAATTTATATATATATATATATATATATATATATATATATATATGTATTAGATATTTAGATTAACATTTGGGCTTGTGTTTCAATAGCTTATTCTAACTGATCATCGACATATACATCATATGTAAACACAATGCAACTATGAAACATAGCTGTATTGCTAGCTTCTCATTAGTGCCCGGGCAATATTGCCTGGAAAATTACCAGCTGGACAATATCTTCTTTAGTGCAGCCAGTTCTGGCAGTTTATGACTACACTATGCTAAGACTCTTCCTCTTTAAGACCACTTTTAAGATCTCTTCCTTTTTTAAATAGGAAAAGTGCTTCTTCATCCCATTTACTGTTGGCTTAGACATTGTATTGTACATGCATCTACTTTAGAATTCTTTAAGATGTTTAAAAGACAGCTATTCTCTGTCTTCCCAAGTTAAGGTTAATCACTAAAATACAGTATGCATGAGTAGCGTGCATGGAGCAAAAAGACTAATCTAGGAAATAGTTCTCTTTTAATATTCAGTTTTGATACTCAGTTTGGATCTTGAAAATTGAAAGAGTTACTGTAGCCCCATCATAATTTTTTCTCACTCTTTTTGTAAATTTAAAGCCAAAAATGGAATTTTTTTCCAGGACAACCTCTACATGAACACTGCCACATAGTATATTTATCAGTTTTTCACTTGCTTAACTTTGAAGGAACTACAAAAAAATGGAAGCTTTCCTTGCTGATTGAAAATACCTGTTTCTGTAGTCTCTCTTCTTACAAGACCTTTTTGTTCTGTCTTTATTATTTCCCACTGAGAAATGATTCCACATGCTAGTAATTTTGTTGTCCAAAACATATATTTCAAAATAAAGCAGAAAGCTTTATTATTATTAGCTGCAGCTTTGTTTTCAGATATCTTTAGCAATTTTCACTACAATTTTTTCCCAGCACATATACATTCTTGCCCCTCCTCCAAAACCTCAAAACATTACAAGACATAGGAAAAATTGGATGAATTTCAAGGTAAAAATAACTTTGTTTTTTAGTACTAGCTGTATATCAATTTTATATCAATCCTAGATGCACAACTCTTCATGGGCCAAGAATAGAAACTTTATGGAGGATCACTGAATCAAAGCTATAGAACTTATTTTATATCCAATCCAAATATATCCAAATTTTATAAAACGTGTTTATTATTATTAATCCAAAGCATTTAAAACTTCATTAGCTAAGCAGATAAAGCCTTTGATTAAGGTACAATTATTCTTTTTCTCTCTGATTGCTTTACTCTAAGTCCTAGACAACAGTTGGGTCAAGTTTCTCTCAAACAGAAAGACCAGAAACCATTTTGAATTACTAGACCTATGCTTTAGGATACATTTTGGAGGATGTGTATGTCAAGGCACACTTCTGCTCCACTCACACTCTCCTTCAGATGCAATGGGACCCAGTCCTGCTGTAGTAGCGGAGTACCACTTTGCTAAAGCTACAAAATAAATTGAGAATACTAGACTGATATCCAGGTCCTTTGGAACACCAACTGGTGTGACGCTCTCTGCCCAAATACCTGGTTTTAAAGTGTAAAAAAAAAAAAAAAAAAAAGAAAAAGAAAAAAAAAGTCTTTAAATCAAATACTTGAGTTTCTAGTTTAAAATAAACAAGTCTTAATAACAGGTTGCAAACTTCTACACCTCTAAAACCTCATCTCTAAAAATAGATAGAGGAAATGTGTTTTCTACTGATAATCAAATAAGAAATCTCAGATTAATGCAGTACATTAGAAATTCTCTTGCTGCTTTACCACACATCTTTTACCAAGGGATGACAGCTGAGATGAGACCTCAGAGGCTGAGAGTGAAGAAGCATCAGAATCCAAATGAAAACTCCAGCCAGCTTGCTTGAAATCTGGGTGTGCTGACCTACTGAGTAGCTGAAATGTGCTAGAATTAAAGCTTCCAAAAAAAAAAAATTTCAGAAGGAAGTATGTGTAAGGAAAACATTTTAATTTTTCATGACAGATGAAATTACAACATTCTGTTAAAAGCATGTTTTTTCAGTCAATGAAATTCTCTTAAAGGTTTGTTGACAGCTGCACTGAATCAGGATACTAAAACATGCTATAGCCATGTGAGGTCTTAAACTCAGTTCAGTGGGTTATCTTAAATACACATTGGAACTGGAAAATAAGGTTTTTCTCTATTTTTAGCATGCATTTGAGATAACCCTTTTGTTCTGATTACTGGATATTTTTTGTCCTTCTGATGATAATGCAAAATGTTGCATCTTCTTATTGTCATTAATGAACATTGAAATATTTAATCTTCAAGCTCAGAACATGACAAAAATACTCATATAATAATTATAGATAGGGGCATATAATTATATATGCCCCTAATATATGTATTAGACTTAAAAATGTCCATTTCTGTTAAGTTATTTAGCCATCACACTGAATATACTTGCATCAAGTATATTGCAGCAAACTAGGAAACATATTTTCTCCTTCCCCTGCTTTAGCAAAAAGGTGAAAGCCACATTGCTTCCCCTCCATTCCCCGCCCCCCCCCCCAAGAACAGGCTGCTTTTCCTGCCAATCCTATATAGACTTCAGCAAAAAGAAAATGTAACTACACATTCAAAAGAAGAAAAAAACAAGGACAGATTTGTTTTGTATCACTTAATACATGACATGAATAACTGAAGCTTTTTTCTCTTCAATTTCTATGCACAGATGCCATCGTTCAGAGTGAAAACACTGCCCCCACTCAAACTGTTTACAGGTGTTATTAGACACCATAAAATCAAAATCACATGCCTGAAAGTATATTCTGAAAATAGTGAGCTTCTGAAGAGTACATATTAATTATGCAACTTGCCTTGGCCTGAAGTTTTAACTTTCTCCATTAGGGACAATTAAAATTTTTCTTCTGGTCTAAAACTTGGTTAATTTTTTTCATTAATTAGCTATGCTATATAACGCTGATGCACCATAACTGTGTCATGAAACACTGTTGAAGAAAAATGAAGGAACTGCAACATCATATTTTAGCAGTGTGGAGAAGCACACTAAATACAAATTCTGAATGCTTTAGAAATGAACAATTAACAACCTGTAAATGAATGATTTAGAAAGTTTGTTATAGGTATGTTTAATAAAGCACATTTACACCTGTCTAATCAGAAAACTATTGCTTAAAACAGTCCCAAGATGCTGATTACTATCAGTACATGAATAATAAAGAGCTAGGCAGCTTTTCTCATAGCTGGAGTTTTGTACATCAAGAAAGAAAAGCTTTGTAATAAAGTAGCTCTGGTAGCTCTGTCTGATTCAGAATCGCCCTCAACGCTATCCAAAGTGATGGGTCAACCTTCATTACACTAGGAAAATACAACTCATACATAGAATGTTACAGTTTGACATCTTAATGCAACACTCCTACAAAACGCTACAGCTATAGCCCCACAGCAGGAAGTCATCTATTCTTGGCACTGAATGGCTTACTAGGCTGGCACAGCACTGTCCATCTGGAGACACAGGGGCTGGATCAGGGCCCACAGGATGCTCCTGGTTCCCCACAGGACACTGTGGAGAGAAAGCTGAGCAGTGAGGAAGGGGTTGCCACCACAGCCCAGGCCCCCAGCCAGTGGCAGAGCAAGCATTTGGCAGCAGTGGCTGCTGCTTGCATCCCCTTGGCAGTAGCAGACCACCTGTCTGTGCCAGACAGAGCACACTATGATGTTCTCTGGCAGTGGCAAGAGGGTCTGGAGAGAGAGAAAAGAGAAGGGAGTGGTAGGAAAGTGTCCCTAACATTCCTGTAGCAAACTTGGTTGCAACACAGCCTTAAAGTCAGTAAAATCAAGCATGCTGCGTGGATGAAGGCAAGTCCATATCTTCCCTCAGTTACAAAAAAAATATCAGTGGAAAGTGGATTCTTAAGAGCCTGTACATGAAGGCTAGTCTTTGCTGTGAAATTTTCTTGAGGGTGTTCATATTTCTGCAGGAAAAAAATAAATAAATAAAAAACAGATATTTTTTTTTCATCAGTGAAAGAGATCACTGGATGTACTCAAATGCAAATGACCTTTATTAATCCCACTTTATTCCCCTACAATCCTGGCAACTAGCACAGAGCAGGGGTACAACATAACCACTAAAATAAAGTATCAAATGAGTTCACCTGAAGGGGGAAAGAAAGCAAAAAGTGGGAGCAAATCCTGCTAGCATCTTGCCTACTGCCATTTTGCTTGCCCTGACATCTCACCCGAGCCATCACTTCAACCCTTCTTTCCCTTCCTATTCCAAGTAAGACAAGACTTTTTTACTTAATGGTTTGCCATATTCAAGCCCAGGGTAAATAATAATGAGTGAATCTCAAAAGATTTCAAGGTTTAATTCAGAGAAACATCTGAACGGACTTACATCCTCTCAAACTTAATGAGCTGAAGAGCTCATAGGAATCAGGTCTCTGTTGACATTTCCAGTAACCTGTTTTTAACAACAACTGAAACATTACAACAGCCTCTCCTGGTCCTTCATTATTTCTTTATATTTTCCTATGCAAAATCAGACATATTAGAACATGGGGGGAAACAGAGAACAGAATGAAAGAAAAACGCCATTTAAAAGTATTAAAAGTTGTAATAGAGACCAAAGAAACGATCTGACTTTCGATCATAACAATGTCACACTTTTGGCAAAGTGTGAGCTCTTCTTCAGTACAGTTTAATTTGCAATTTGCTTGTTTAGGCTACCAAATTGTGCTAAATGTGGATTATCATTCTTAGATAACATAATCTTTGTCAATAAAGAGTATTCCTTTTCCACAGGTCATTCACTGATACCTAAGATTTACTTTAGTCTTAGCATGGATTTAACACAGAGTAGGCAGCACTGACACTAAATTTGCTGTATGCAGCCTTGAAATTAACTTACAGATAAGGTTTTTAAAATCAGTGAAGCTGATGTCATCAAACTCTGTTCAAATACACAACCTTTCTTAATGTGATGTATATTTTTATTGTGTTATAAGTTTCAGTCTTTCCAAAGTGTCAGGCTGTATGATTTCCAAGTTACGTGATAGGAGTATTCATTACTGAAATACCTGCATCCTTGATAACTCAACCCCCACAGGGTTAACTTCACTTTAATATCCAATTTCAGTCCCATGAATTCTCTGTGCAGAAGCTGTCCCCTACAGCCATGGCACTACGTCACCCTATGGCACCATTAAGGGAAAACTGCATTCTGGAACAGATTGTTCCCTGCTGTAATGCCTTTGAAGCCACTTCAGTTTCATCGAGAATGAACTCAGATCACAGACTTTTAAATTGGACCCCTCAGTATCTATTGAAGGAAATCTAAAGAATGACCCGTTGTTTCAAAAAAATTCTCACGGACCTTTTTCAAGTACTCCTGTGTATTGTTTCTTGACAGGGTCATTTTACGTATGATATTAGTCTAATCTAAAATGTACAATATCTTCTGAATTTTCCAAAACACAATTACCTTTAAAGTATCTGAAATGAAAAGGTCATAGCAAAGATGTTCTGAGTGGATTTAATAAACTGAAAATAGGCCTGGGTCTCCAGTTCTTAAGTAGGGCTTGTCTATGATTGCTAGTATCCCTAGTTTCAAGCATAAAAAAAAATAATAATAAAAAAAAAAAGTTTACAAAAGTTACTTCTTTAGTTGTTAAACTAATTATCCTTACTTTTCTCTTAAGTATAACATTTTTTCCATTCCCTTTCATTTTCCCTTGTATTGGGTCAATCTTTCTGACCTCTGAACAAGGATGTCAGGAGTTTTTCTTATTGTATTTGATTATTCTATGGTCTGGAGGTTCTTCTTCCATGTTTTAACCTGTCTAAAAAGACTGGGAGGTTTTATTAGCCTCAGAGATACAGAAGTAGCTAAACTTTTGCAAGTTTCACATCAACTGCAACAACAACAGAAGAGAAATAGAATTTTATGTGACTTCACCCCAAATAACCATGCCAGTCTGTTTGAACTGGGAGGGGGAAAGTATGCAATTCCATAAAATCAAACAGTCCACAATATGTTCAGTATTTTGATGAACTCACAAGGAGGCTACAGTCACACAAACTGTAACACAGTAATCAGATGATTTTTCTCCATATAAAATGTTAAAATTGCAGAACACATTAAAAAAAAAAAAAAAAAAAAAAAAAAAAAAAACAAACCTACACTATCACAAGGGTATATAAGGCTTGGTTGTTTTGTTTTTGCTGTTATTTCTTCTGTTATTTCTTGAAATCTAGATACTTTATCCCCAGTAATATGAAAATTTTTTTTGAAAACTTAAAAATGACTAAAAATCATGGAACAAGACACTTATCTCTTTCTGATTTACATTCAGATAGAGTTCTGCTGTTGGTTAGAGTAGTAGGAGTTCACTCATTATTTTGAAGCAAAACAGCACCTATCTCACCCATTAAAATAGCGAGAGCTGCACACCATCTTTTCTCCACAGTTATTCCTAATAAAAAGGCACCCACACTGGGTCTGCCAAACCTCTCTCACCTTCTCATACTGCTCCCAGAGCAGCTCATTCCAGGAGACTGATACAAGCATCATGTTAGTGGTACTGATTTTGGCAGAGGAGTGGGAGACTAAGAGGTAAATTTCCTTTTACTGTCTCAGCTAAATCTACATCTGTCAGTCATGTTATAAAGACTGTGAAAGGAGTTGAAAATAGAAGAAACTCCCTACAGATATCCTCTGTTCGTGTACACACCTGGACCTGCACAGAATAATGTTGCTTTGTACAAGAGCTATGCTTGGTCAGAACAAGCTCCATCTCACCCACTTTCTTCTGGCTCTGATGATTAGCAGCAGTGAGCACTTAAGCATAAAAAAAATAAGCAATTATGCAGTAATACTTTTCTTGAATATTCTTCCATCTCTTGACTTCAGACAGAATTTGTCTAGTGAGACAGTGTATCTCATTTCCTAAAAAAAAAAAAAAAAAAAAAAATACTACAAAAGAAATTGTTGGTCTCCAGAATTAGAAACTGTATTATTGGGGTAACAAATTGTAATGGACAATATACTATCCATATCATAAAATCTCTTGCCACATTTTTGCCGTTAGTCATGTAGCTCCTAGATTTCAATATATTATGTTTATGTATAAACAGGGTCCCAGTAGGATTCCACACCCATTGTAATAATTGGTTGCTTTATTTATTATTTCTTTACTTCAATGGAGAAAAAAATATATACTTTTTGGTGCACCTGACCAAGGATAAACAGTGCATCAAAATATATTTTCTACTTATTTTCTCACAACAGTCCATCATTATTAGGACTATTAAGAATACACTATTAGGAATAAATTTGGTTTCTAATTATTTGGTGCAACCTTAAAATTGCTGACTTCTCAGATAGATGTATTCTTCCCAAAGACAAAAATATATGCATCTTAAAAACCCAGCTTGAATTAAGGTTGTACAAGTAATTAAGTATCAGGTTTCTTAACAACACTACCACTTACTATGTATAAATAAAACATGTAGAGTTGGTATGCTTAGCATTATTTGGACATATGCCAAAATTCCTGATTGCAGCTGGCTAATTGCTGTATGGTTTTAGATACTATAGCATCCGTTTTTAATTTTGTCACTTGTCTACTGTGACAAAATTACTAACAAGAGCAGAAGCTACAATTAAAACTTCTGCAATATGCAAAGAGTGGCAAGAATGTGAATAATATCCACGTAACAGAACTTGACTAGGTCAGTCTTTAGCCTACGCTTTTCCTGAATTCAGTTGATCTTTGGCAAAGCTCCATTGCATTCTTCTCACAATATCTAAATGTTGTCACCTGTGGCTGAATGAGCTTATTCCCCGGAACTAGAAAAGAAAGGAAAGAATTAATCCACTGCTGCGTTATAAAACAGTTAAGTTGCTATACACACAAAACATCGCATAAAATCACCAAATAAAGGCAAAGGAAATGCAGAAAGGCTGACAGTTGCCACTGCGTTGTAACGCAATCATTCCACTGCATGCTTTTATACATCTTCCTCTGAGACCTTACCTACTAGGAGTTAAGTGACTATATGAGAACATCATGCCCCATTAATTTCTACAGTCTCTGCCTTCATAGCTGAAAAAACACTTCAAATTACTACAAGAGTACAGCTTGAGAAGTGAAAGTTGGAAACACATGACTCTAAAGTGTAATTTCAGATTTTTAGAATGATCTTGTGACTTGAGAATTCACCATTTTCAAATGCTCAAATGTTACAATGTGACATAAAGCCTTTATTTTGCTTCCTAGACACAAGCTTAATTTCTCCCTTCTGCAGCTACCACACATCAAAGACTTCCACCTTTTCCTCCTTAAACATATCATCTTTCCAGCCACACACATCAGATTATATTCCCAGTTTCTTGAATACTCCTGAATGGACAAGAGAGGCAGTTTACAAAGACAGGAGGGCCAGGATCCTTATGTGATTTCCTCTTACCCAAGTTAATTGTAACCTTGTTCTTGAAAGAAGCTGGAGGACAATATTTATCAACATTTTTATCATCCCACACCTAGATCAAGGCACTCCCAAACACGAATACAGGCTGAGTAATGACTGGATTGAGAGCAGCCCTTTGGAGGACTTTGGGTTGTCGGTGAATGAGCAGCTCAACATTATCCAGCAGTGTGCACTTGCAGCCATCCATATCCTGAGCTGCATCAAAAGTGTGGCCAGCAGGTCAAGGGAGGTGATTCTCCCCCTCTACTCTCTCTCATGAGACCTCACCTGGACTGCTGCATTCCGTTCTGGGGCCCCCAGCACAAGAAGGACATGGACATATTAGAATGAGTCCAGAGGAGGGCCACAAGGATGGCCACAGGGCTGGAGCACCTCTCCTAAGAAGATAGGCTGAGGGAGTCAGGGTTGTTCAGCCTGGAGAAGAGAAGGCTCAAGGAAGACCTTACAGTACCCTTCCAATACCTAATGGGGGCCTACAAGAAAGCTGGGGACTCTGTCAGGGAGTATAGGGTTAGGACAAGGAGTAATGGCTTTAAGCTAAAAGAGGGTAGGTTTAGATTAGATATGAGGAGGAAATTCTTCACTCAGATGGTTGTGAGGCACTGGAACAGGTTGACTAGAGGAGCTGTGGATGCCCCATCCCCAGAAGTGTTCAAGGCCAAGCTGGATGCAGCCTTGGCCAACATGGTCTGGTGGGAGGCATCCCTGCCCATGGCAGGGGGTTGGAACTGGGTGGTCTTTAAGGTCCCTTCCAACCCACATCATTCTGTGACTCTATGATTTGTTATTTATATAAATGAAACATAAACAAAACCAGCATGGGCCAGAATTTTTAACTTGTCTGTTTAAAAAAATAAATTAAAAAAAAAAAAAAAAAAAAAAAAAAAAAAAGGAAAGTCATAGAATCTATCAGTAATCTATCACTATGGAAATTATTTGAGAAGCAAATATTAAGACCACCTTATGCACTCAGGTAGCAATGGGAAATATTTCAAGGATCATCACAGGACTGCCCATAATTTAGTTATATAGAATTCAGGATTACTGTTGGATTTCCTACATGTTTCTTTTCACATTTTAAAGACAGAATAACTGGAAAAGGGAAAGGAAATATCATTATGTTTACTTCCCAGTTAGGATTAGGACACAAATCTATCAAAAAGGCCCTGATGGGGATAGCTGCTACAGATCAACAAGAACTGCATAACTTAATGTTTCTGAGTTTCAATAGTTCAACATTTTAGTATCTAAACATTAATGGTAGAAATACTCATTAGGAGGAAATTGTTCATTTTCTTTTTGGATGATCACTTCATTATATTAGCAGAAAAGCAGATGGTAATACCCCTCAAGAGATCAGTCGTGCTCTTGTTGAAAAAGACTTAAAATAACAGGAGAGAGATCAACACTAAGAAACTGTATGTGCCAAAAGCTAACTTATAGTAGTATATGATTACTATTCTTCACTAGGCTTAGAAGAGAAAATTTCCATTTTCAATTGCTTTTAATGTCAACCATTATCACTTTTGGAGGTGATAATTAGTCAGCTAATGCTACATGAGGAACATAAACTGAACACGTTATATGTCCTTTTCTAACTAAAATAAGAATAATTATTCTCCTATTGCTACAACATCCTAAAGTCAATAAGAGAATAGGTTCTGAAAGCTGAGATAAAATAGGTTAAATAGAAGGCATTCATCAGAAGCAATGTTCTCATTTTAAGTTCTAATTTCCACTAGTGGTTGAATTTCTTCTGAGACATTCAGTTCTACCCACATTCTCCTGTTGAACTCTGTCCCCAACAGGTTCAACACGCTGTTTTGTATAAAAATCCCTTCAGATTATCTCAAAATCACCTCCTCACAATTTAATCATCAAGAATTTAGTTTTACTGTATTTTCAGACTTGCTGTTTTGCCATAATAAAAGTTACATTTTTCATTAGATCCTACTGTATTTTATACTTATTGCACCTTAAAAAACAATAAAATCAGCTTAATTCTCCTTGCTTTAAAACTGAACTCTCTACTAAGCCTATTGCAGACATAATTTGTTAGATTTATAGTGAAGTATGTGCTAAGTTGATCTAATTACAGTGTCTTGAGAATAAAGGTTGCAAGACCTATTCTGATTAAAGCACAAATTTTAGCAATTTATGGTGTGTGTTTTTTTCTGAAACTCACCCCTTTGAGACTGAGGTTGTTCACTGTTTAGTCTCAGATCCATAACTTGGAGGAGAAGGTATTGTATCAATCAGCTATCCTTTTGTTTTTAGAAATTAGTTAGAAGCCTGAAATTTTTGGTGATATTCTAAGTATTCCTAATAATTGTAAGAAATACCAAATACTTCACAGCAATATAGATATGTCTTTTTTAAAGAGACCCTTATTTACTTTTATTTTTAAGAAAGAAATCCCCGTTACATGCCAAAAGTTTTTTTAAAAAACAAATAAACAAACAAACAAACAAACAGTTTGGAAACAAAATGTCCTTTTCTGTTGTTGTTTTAGAGTGGTAACTAAATTGACATGATGCCATATGCCCACGATATATTTGAGATGAGGTGTTTAGCAAAGAGGTGGATGGGGAAAGAGGAAAAGAGGAAGGCTGTTAGGTATCGTATCACTCCAAAGTGGATTATCTTCCCAGGCTTGCAGTGGTACCTCACTTTGCCAGGGACTTAACCCTGCAAGGTGCTGTTTCTTGTGGGTGCTGTTTCAGCAAAAATACACTTAACATCAAATATGTCTTTAAATATGTCTACATAAGATGCCCTGGTGTAATATTCTACAAACCTTTAAACCAGTTGGATCGCAAGGAGCTATCTGCCTACAAAATCATTTTGTTGCATGTAACTTCAGTACAGAAAAGCACCAGACTATAAGTTTATGACACCTGCCATGATATTCAGAAATACACTCTTCAAGACAAATTAGCCTGAATGCTGCCACTCATAACACCACTAGGATGGGTTCAAGTATTTCCAGTTTACACTAGAAGCAAGATGAAGAAGAAGGTAATAATGTTCATAAGGCCCTCCTTCATAAGTAGGGAGAGAAAAACAAGTAAACAAACAAAAACTAGATAGACTTTCAAGTGTGCAAACCAAAACTTTTCTTGGTCTAGATCCTTAGAGCATTATGCTACAAGGACACTCATATTCCAGTGTAAAGAGACTTGTAGTCACATTAAGTGCACCCCTGGGCATTTCAGGATTTCAGTGATCATTAACATCCAACAAACTGTTTCAGCACTCACTCAAAGACCAAAGGCACTAACATGATGCCCAGAATATTAACAAAGTGATGACAATTTACAATATACATTAACTCCAAAACAAGAAGAAAAAAAAGGCAAAACATTTTGTGCTTTCTGTATGAACAGCCACATAAGTCTACTCTACTGGTTGTACCTGCCTTGGTATTTAGTTGGACCAGACACTGTTTTTATTCCTTCAAAAATCAAAAACCTTAGAATCAACTGCTGATATTATGTCTGTCAATATGTAAATGTATCTTGCTTAAATTAGAGGATATATATTCACTTGGAAATGCCAAGACAGAAGATAAATTCATTTCATTTAAAAGTAGGGACAAAGCTAGAAAGCTAGGCATTTGCAATGACGAAAATGTGACTTAAGATTATTTGAAGAAAGAGCAGAACTGAAAAATAATTCTAATGTTTTTCTTTCCTTCTTCTTTTCCTTATAATCAAAAAAAAAATCCCTTAATTCTCCATTCTTACCCCTGTATTTCACTAAGGAATGGATTAAATAGATCAGACTAAATACAGAGAAAATCCATGTTATAAATAAATCACCTTGAAGGATGTAAGCAAGAGGCTACAGTATGAGGCACTGGTATCAGCATCCCAGGGCAGGTTCACTCTTAAAGTGTGCCAGTACTTCTATGGTTTTCACCTTTGGTGAAAATTGGATGTTTTTTTCTTCAAAAATCATAAACAAATCAAATATTTCTGAGGGTTTTTACACTCAGCCTTCCTAATTCTTCAGTAATTAACATTTTAGCTATAAAAAACAGGACTTTTGAGATCACAGATCACTAGGGCAATTCTTTTGTTAGTGTGAAGAAAAAATACCCTTAGCATGAAGATGTTGTTGGAAAAGCTAAAGTACAGAGTACCTGAGTCTAATAGTGGCAAAACTGTGGAGCATTAGCCTTATTACCAGATTCACATACTGTCAGTACCCATAATACAGAGACAGGCATCCCTATCACTATATCATGAATACAACCCTTCAAAACTATCTTTCCATCCACTGTACCAGTTAGTCCTGAGAAATGTTAGCAAAGACAAGAAGTTGATAATCTTCTGTAGTTCACCTTACCCTCCTTTATCAAAGATCCATCTTAAAGAACCTCTTACCTATAAGCTTAAATCATAGAATAATTAGGATTGAAAAAGACCTCCAAGATCATCTAGTCCAATAATCACACTATTACCAATGTCACCCACTCAACCACGTCCCTAAGCACAAGGTCCAACCTTTCCTTGAACATCCCCAAGGACAGTGACTCCACCACTTCCCTAGGCAAGCCGTTCCAATGCTTGGCTACTCTTTCTGAGAAGAAATGTCTCCTAATTTCTAACCTGATGCCGTTCCCTCTAGACCTATTGCTACTCATCTATGAGAAGAGGCTGACCCCCAGCTCCCCACACCTTCCTTTCAGGTGGTTGTAGAGAGCAATAAGGTCTCCCCTGAGCCTCCTCTTCTCCAGACTAAACAACCCCAGTTCCCTCAGCTGCTCCTCACAGGACTTGTGTTCCAGGCCCTGCGTGAGCTTCATAGCCCTTCTCTGGACACGTTGCAGGGCCTCAATGCCCTTCTTGTACTGAGGGACGCAAAGCTGAACACCGTACTCGAAGTGCGGCCACACCAAAGCTGAGTACATGGGAATGATCACCTCCCTGGTCCTGCTTGCAGCGCTATTCCTGATCACAAGAAGTATTTAAGTCTCAATGAATTTCTCATGATTTTATCTGCTTCCCTAATTTAAAAGACCCTTTAGTTGCATAATCCCATAAGGCCCTGGTTGATTGTGACACTGGAACCATGCTTATTATGCTCATGGCATCTCTCTACCACAGCCCAGATGTGCAATTCCAGCTAATGTGGACATACATTACCTTGGTATCTGTTTGAAAGGTCAGCTTGGGTTTCACAGAGCCAGCAGTTTGTCTGAAGTCCTTAGTCAAAATGTCTCCCACAATCCATAATTCTGTGCAGTGCCAAATTGCCTCTTTTAAAGCCAGAGAAGTTATACCTATACAAATTCCAGCCACATCTTGAAACCTGATAGGTGATGTGTTATTTGGAGAACAGATCAGGAGTGTCTCTATTTTGTGCCGTTACAGTAATTCCTACACACCTTAGCTTCATCTAGGGAGTATTTTGATATGAGCACAAAGTAACATTTGAACATTTCTTCACGCACTTTCTGAAGGACATACTTTTGCATTGGATAATACAGATGTAATTCTAACAAGATCTTTCAAGAAATATTCTATTTCAGGTATAAGAAAGACCTACCAAGACAAAGACAGAACACCTCAAATAGTGTAAAGTATTACCATTTTTTATTGTGTTAGATTAATGCCTGCAGCAACTTCTAATACCAAACTGCTCAGCACATACTACACAGCTTCCATTAATGTTGTTTAGATTCATCCAATATTTAAAAAAAACATCCCACATATTACAGGTCTTCATGGGGCAAAGTAAATAAAGATATTAGAAAGATATCTCACAACAGTTTATGAACATGGTTTCTAGAAGAGCTCATGTCAGCTTTACTCACCTTCCCACAATGACAGTAGACCTCAAGGGCAGCCAACATAGATTTATATTTTTAGTATCCTGCATATACATATACGCTTTTATTTTTTTTTATTTTTTTATTTTTTTCTAGAATACAGCTTATAAGAAGACCTAGTAATAAATAGCAGCTTGGAGATGAATTTGCCTCCAGTGAAAAAAAATTATCTGAATACCATGGCCATACAGTGTTTTAGAAATTTGCTTGTATTCATTTTCACATAAGAAACATGCTGTTTTTTAGGACAACAAAGTTCATCCCTATTTTTGTTTTTTATTTTTTAAACAACATAAAATCACAGGGAAGAAAGAAGGGCCTCCTGGAAGACCTCACACTCTGGTACATTAACAGTGAATATGGCTAGTCTTAGTTAGCAACCTCAGTTTGCAACCACCATGTTGGAAAAAGGGTGACATGCTCCACTTTAAGTAGAACTGAGGTACTAATAGGAACAAAATATCATTTTGCTTGAAGAAAAATCATAGGTTCTATTTGCAGTACTCTTTTGAATCACCAGTCAAACCCACTCTAATGAAAAGGTGAGTTTAGACCCTGATTGATTTCTAGGTGCTCTGCTGAAGAGAGAGCTTAGGAGCACAGTCCACCCACAATGCACTTAAAGTAATTCAGAACTGACAGGCAATAAAAGAAATATTGTTCCTCCTCTCATTTAGTAGAACAAGAATAGCTGTATGCAATTGCATTTCTGAATTTGATAAGTGAAAAATGACTCATTTTATTAGACAAAGACCATTTAAAATGTTAAAAAAGCCTGCTGTTATAATTTGCATATTTTAAAATGAAATTGGTTCATCACAGAATGCTTAAATATAGTATTACAAGATATGCAAAAGCCTGTAGGTATAAAAAAAAAAAAAAAAAAAAAAAAAAAAAGTCAGTTTTATCATAATACTTTGCAGTTTGGTGCTATGGTAATTGTCATAAAAAGTACACAATAAAAATGGTATGTAGCTGTTCAAATGCCATTAAGCTTGTTGGACAAGCTTCAAGGTAGGCATGCCTGGAAGACCCAATCCAATTGCTTTGAAAAACAAAAGGTACCAGGATGCCTGCCTGACACACAGAAAAAAAAAGAAAGAAAAAAATAATTAATTAATTAAAAAAGGACTAAAACAGGGATCCTGATTTAAGTTGTATGGCTCTTTCCTGCATTTACGAATGGATGTGCCCATCAAAACTGCAACTGCAAATCAGATTATCACACATGAAGAGTGTACATGTTGAGAGGTTGCACATAAATGCATGTGTTTTCTCTCTCTTACAGAAATACATACAGTTTTAACATGTGTTGGTATAGCTGCCTTTCTTCTCTCTGTCCTTTTCACATCTGCTATCAAAGTAGAGTAAGTAAAGTGAATGCAAAATATGGTCACACACACAAGCAGAAAGCAGTTCGGCGAGGTTGTTTGTGTAGATGTTAATATGTAGCATAAAACCTCAAGACAATTTTTTTTAAAATTGTTGGCACCATTGCAAACTCACAATTGGATTACCACTTATAGTCAAAATATATGTTTCCAGTTCCCTAATATAAAATAAATAATAATAATAAATACACTACACACCTTAATTTGAGAGGAATACTGGAAAAAACTCTAGGAGTCAGAATAGATGACTTAGTAGTCATCCAGCCACTGGACTGGAATTCAGGACACAAGGTTCAACCAAGTTCACTACAGACTTTAGGTAATTTAAAAACCATCTAGGATGTAAAGGACTATCCTTTACTGTTGTTCTTTTAAATGAGAAAAGTGATGCATCAAAATCATCATCAGGACACTGCTTGTGATGGGGCCTATAATAAGAGATATAGTAAAGAGATAATTTTTTGTCTACAGAACCTATAATGTGTGGGCTACTGTGCATATGTTAAATACAGAACCTGACCTCATCTGTGTGTCAGTGTACAAATTTACACCTAACTTTTAGAATTTCGGATTTTATAACAAAAGTGGTAATAATAAACACCACAAACAAAAGTCTTAAGCAACAAATTATCTGATACCTTGTATTCTCTAGGTTTTTCTTGGTCTGTGATCTCTTTATTTCTGTCATGTTTCTTGCTGAAACTCCTGGAACAAGGAGTTCAAGTAGATCATCCTTTGCAAGGAAAAAAAAAAAAAAAAAAGATTCAGTGCAGCTATCTCCATTTCTTGTCAGGAGTGGAAGGAAGAGGGGGAACTGTAATCAGAACTGTTACAGCAGTTTTGCATTTTCTTTTAATTTTACATTTCTTTTTAAGTAAAAAATCATTTCAATGCTATTTATCTTAGCTGACAAGAAGTTAGAACTAGTGCAAAAGTAGAAATGGAGAAAATGAGCAAACTCAGAAATGAGAAGAGTTGAATATGGAAGAAAAACTTATAAACAAGGTCTGGAATTGATTCATTTTTCAAAGCAACCTCACTTCCCGTTTTTGTATTTTGAATCATTATCACATAATGAATCATTTTCATGTAATATTACATCTCACATGGCTTTTTTACTTGTTAGGTGATGCAGTATTACAAACTTTTATTTATGGAAAACAGAGATTAGTGTTAATAACCTTGCAATGTTAAATCCTTTAGTTAAAGAAGAAACTTGTCATAAGTGTTAATAAGTTTCTCTTTTTCCTTGTTATAATTTGGGAAAAGTTGCATGTATTATACCAGGTCATAGGCAAAAGTGTTTATAAAAGACAAAAGGAAGAAACAAAACTTCAGCACCAAAAGGATCATTTCAGCATTTCCTGACATGGGCAGTAACTTTGGGACCATGTCTATATAAGTTGGAGAACAGAAAATGAATCAATGTGAGGTCTAGTTTTCATTTGTGCCATGAGCGTAGTTTCACATGTGATTACTTACAGCCACATCACGACATATAAAATGTGTAAATTTGTACACTGACACACAGATGAGGTCAGGTTCTGTATTTAACATATGCACAGTAGCCCACACATTATAGGTTCTGTAGACAAAAAATTATCTCTTTACGACATTTACAGAAAGTGCAGCAGATTCAAACCCAGTCACATCCAAATTTGGAACACAAATGTTTGACAGTTTCGGTTTGTGCTCTCTCTATCTAATTACCATTTTAGAGGCTGGAAATGCAGAGAGAGGTTGGGATTGGTACCAATTATTTGAGAAGTATAGCAAGTAATTTTTATTTCAATTTGTCGTTCAGTAGATGGCAACTACTCGAACCATCATGTAAGGATTGCAGGAGGTCAGTAGATAATGAAAGATCCTGTTTACAGAAGCTAAAACATTTAAATCATTTTAATTTCAAGGAAGAGGTCATTACCTTGAATTTAGAAGCAGTGGGGTATTTTTCTTTTACTTTTTGTAATTTTCTAATTTTACTTTTTGTGATAGTCCAGAGAACCGCCTTATGATGCTAGGGATCCAGTTTTGCATCACAGCAGCCTGAAAAGAAAACTGTGCTTTGAGTTACACAGAGAAGAGGTCTGAATGAGGGTTTCCCCCTGCTCACAACGTCTCTATCTACCAAGCCATCTTTTTTGTCTCTTTTACATTAGTATATTCTGATTTTGAGAAAAAATCTGAAAGCTTGGAATGAAAAACATAAGTACTGCAGAGCAAAGCTTAGAGAAAATCCTGAAAATAGCCATCTCATGCATCCCTGCTCTGGGTATTTGAATGCTGTCAATAAAAACTGTAGGCACAGATGAAGACAGTAGCTGCTGAAGGCAGGACACTGCAGATGGCAGCAACAGAGCCATGAGTACCTGTCTAGTCAGCCTGTGCCAGTCCCCCAATATTCCAGGATTGCTATTGCAGTTGTCCAGAAGGTCTTTCCTTTGAAATATATATATATGCCCTTTTTCTTGTTCATTCTTCACCTTAACTGTAGGTTTACATCAAAGGCAAAAGTAGAAGGACAAAATATGTGCTATTCACAGTCAAACCTCCAAAAGCTTATATACATTAGAAAAGCCAATTCTGGATATCCAAAATTGATCCCCAAACTATTATCAACACTTGTGAGTTTGGCAGATGTTCAAATAACTGACTTGAACATAAAAAATAGCATTTATGTTTATATATCAATATATATCAAGAGCACACATACTCTTCTTATACATTGGCAAGATACTTTTGAATCTCTGCTTTCTGTGGAAACTTCTCTATCAAATGGTATCTAATTTTAAATTAAACTTACCTTTATTAAATCAAGTCCTGTTAAGCACAAATTGTTCACTATTGACCCAATTATCTAACTTGTATATGTACTTACCTGCCTACATGTACTCTGGCAAATGCTATAATTACCCTCAATGAATCACAAACAAAATTATCATTTTACCTTGCAAGTACAGGAAAGCAGTGGTGAGAGAATGACTTGATTATATAAAAGCTACCTTATTTCCTGGAATGACGAAAAAGCTGGTAAAAAATCTTGTTAAATATAGTTCTAAATGAGCCACTCTGTTCAGTAGATAGATAGAAAACAATCAGAAAAACAGTGAAAAAAATAACAAAAGAGGAAAGACCTGAAAACATCACCAGTCTGCTGTAAAAGCTGAAAGGCAGGAAAAAAAAAAAAAAAAACAACACAAAAAAAAAAAAAAAAAAAAAAACACCTTAACAATATGTTTATATTAAAAGCATTCATAGAAATGATTTTAAAGTGGAAAGACAGAAAATACATTTTATAACATAATGCTCAAAATGCAGGAAGCACGCAGCTGTGATCCTTCTCCTGCAGTTTCCTAATGTATTTAAAGCTACTTATTTCCACATAGACAGTATCTAGGAAGCTGCTGAAGAGACACAGCTCCCAATGTTTATTGTAATTTACATTTAGCACATTATTTCCACATTTTTCTTTGCCTTTTACCTGAATACATCTTCAGAAGGGCACTTATTTTAAATGCCCTGTAATCAGAGGATACAAACATTTAGAGATATGTAATGCTATGGAGAAGACCAGCCACATTCTGCCTTCAGATAACTATTTAACTCAAAAAAAAAAAAAAAAAAAAAAAAAAAAAAAAAAAAAAAAAAAAAAGGGAGAAGGATGTGGGAACTGTGGGAACATTTACAAGGCTGTGAAGAGAGCTAGATGAGGGCGGCCTTGAGTTCTGCACAATAGGACCAAGAGCTTTGCTTTGCTTTGTTTTACTTTTTAAAAAACAACATTAGAAAATATTCCCAATATTTGCTTAAAAATTGATTGGTGAACTTCCAGCTGTAGCTACATCTCCACAGAGTAGCATTGCAATTTATGAGGTCACCAGAAAAATATTTAAGTTAATACTTCATAGAAGTTTTCTTGGGAGATAACTGGTGCCTTCTGAAATACCTATTGATGATTATAACTTTTAATCTGAAGGTTATTAGGTTACCAATCAAAATCAGTTTGTTTGATTGTTTTTATTTAAATTTGCATTTTATAAACTTCAAAAATTATCCAGAAGATAAAAATACTATCTGAGTATAATTTCAGTTCTAATGCATGGGACTGAATTTGATGTTCTGTTTCTCCTTTTTAAATGTCATCCTCATTAGAAATTATTAGAAGGGAGATTTTTTTTTTCCTTTTATATTTTTAGGGGAAAATACCCTTTTTCCTGGGATAAACATAAGAATACCCCAGAACAAATGCAAAAACAGTTTCTAAGCAGCTGAAAGTTTAAAAAAATAATAAATAAAAAGATTAGAGAATCAACCGAGATGAGTTTGATGAGAACAAAGCTTGTTAAGCCCATCTAAGTGCCTTTATGGCAGGGTAACAGCCCTTATGAGCAGAGGAGCTTTACCTCTGACATTGTTTAATGTGACATTTTCAAAGCAAGCTAGAGCAAATAACTCTAGCTGAAATAGCTGTTAGGTGGGTGCAGAGAAAAAATGACTTACTGAATATCAGCAGTTCACAGTAACACTGTGATGAAAGAAGGAAGTATTAGGTTCTAGTGCTCTCTCCAGGATCTGGTGCTGTTAGTACTGTTCTGCAATAATAAGGACGATGGTAAAGGCTTATGAGATTGAAAGAAAATATGAAGCTGAAACAGGCTGCAAGTACTCTCAGGGAAAGATTACAACTTCAAAAAAATTAGAAAAATGAGAGAAGAGAAGGGGGAGAGCGAGAGGAAAATCATTAAAGATAAAAGCTCAAGGGAATAACCCAACTCACACAAATAGAAGATGGCAAAGCTGACCTAGTATGTAGGCCTAGTATGTGAATCATAGCCTGAACACAGTCAACATAGTGCTGTAAAAATTGAAATAGTACCGCAAAATGCCATGCAGAATGCATTAACAAGAATATAATGGGCATCTTTTCAGCCCATACTGACATCTCACTCCATTTGGGGATTCACAAGTCAGGAAGGGTACAATCAACTGCAAACAATCCAGGAAATGATCGGACATCTCAGAAACCCATCTTATGAGAAAAGACTACTAGGAATGCTGAAAACTTCTGGGTTATTCTTGCTTCAGAAAGTTCTTCAAAAATAGTAGTAGAAATGTTCTCTATTTTCTTAATAGATACTGTTCATATTTGACCGATAACAACAACTTGCCAATTCAACTTTGTGGAGGAAACATATGAAGTAGATCAATTTCAAAACTTTTTCTTCAAGATATTATCAAACTTGTAAAGTACAAATGGCTCTGAGTACAAATTATCAAATATCTCACATCTAAGAGATAATTAAGACATCAAAACTAAGTACTGCTAACAAAAAGCTTTCATTTACTAGGCCATTTAAGGAACCTTGTTTAATGTGAACAAAGCTCTGTAATGCCTTTCAAGTATAGGTCATAACACCATCTTGTTCTACGTAAGTATGGTTGTTTTTTTGGTTGGTTGGTTGTTGTGATTTTGTGTGTGGTTTTTTGTTTGTTTTTACATCCCCCACTAACCTTTTGAAATATTAAGAAATACAACTGCCAACTACACTATTTAAATACATCCATTTATTTTAAAAGATGTTAACCATCATTATGGAAAGGCTTGATTGCTAGTAACATGACAGTCACTTCTTACATCTCCGCATTAGTAAGTTCAAAGTCACTAATTCCCTTGGACACAATATTAATAATGCTCTAACTTTTGCATGTGCTCAGACTATGAAACTAAATGGATGGCATAGGAAAAGACAACTGTGCTCTGCCAAATCCATTCCAAATAAAGAGGTACATTACATACTTCCTACAGGCATTTTAGCTGTGATACGTTACCAGAGCAGGACATTCCCAGTAGGCAAGAGCAGAATTCGTTCATTTTCATTATATTGGACATTGAAAGAGAAATTCAAAAAAATATGGCTTTGGAAAAACTTTCTCCAACTTCTTTCAATTCTGTATCTTTGGTTTATGCAGTTTGAAGGTGAAAAATTTATGTTCCTAGACAAATCATTTTGCACATTATTTCAAATCACTTCTAGGACCATGATGCCCGTGGATCTAGAGTAGGTACAACAGGTAAACTGCAATGAACAACTCCAAATTATCAAAGCTGTTCATTCTGTATCAGAAAAATAATTTTGTCTGTAATTGTTACTGTTTAGGCCTAAACTTCTCGAAGTATTTAGCTATTAACAAGGATCGGCCTTTAAATCAATTATACACTCTCATATCCAGTCCTAGATTCACACAAGAATAGACACAGCCTGCTTTGGGAAACACATGCTATTATGTCTGCAATTCTAAGATATTCCCATAAATATGTAAAACCTTATGCCTTTCTTACCTTTACTAAATTGTCTCCTGAAAGCTGATAAGATGTTTTACAACAGGATTCTTCCCAATCCCACTGTACAATTATTTTCTCCTCACTTGTAGTATCATCACTTTTTGAAAGGAAAATGTTTTTGACTGTATGCATTAGAAAAATCCAACACTTGCTAAATGCAAAAGAAACTCAACAGTCTCCTGTTGAGAGAAAGAGAAAAACAACACTTCTGGTTGATTGAAAGCATTTATCCACAAACTATAACAGAAAAGATCAGCTAAATGTTAAATATATATATATACATACATACATATATAAATCAGATTGCTAACAATGAGAACAATACATATAAAGTGAAAAATCCAAACTTCTGATGCTCATTACATTGAAAATACAGCCAAATGTCCTAAGTTTGGAAAGTGTTTTCTTAGAGTCGAAACCAATGAAATGTTACATCATCATCTGATGTTAATTAATGCCTTTGTGTTTACCTGAGTGAGCACAGGTGTTTTGCAAGGTATGCTCTGTTAAAAGCTATTGATAGGCTAACCACTTTGTAGTAACTAGCTCTGTCTTCCTCCTCCTTGCACTTCTCATGCTGTGAACTAATTAAAACTAGGAATGATTACTAGTATTTAATGAAATACTAGTATTTCATTAAATTCATTTCATTTAATGAAATACTAGTAATTTAAAGAAAAAGGCAATCTTCACCCTTGCTGAAATTGTTTTGACTTGGTACAACACATTTTCCAAGCAAAGCTGTAGGCTACACACTAAAGAGCATTGGATGTAAAGAAGGTTAAAATGTCAAATCCAGAGTGAAGAGTCAAGATGCAATCATTCAAGAGTAACACAAAGTGGCTGTGGGAAGTGGAATTAACTTACTTATTAGGCAATGTTATTAATTTGGCAGCTCATAGAAAGCAATGTTTTGCTGAAGCAAGATATTGCTTTACTGATAATATGTAAGCAAACATCTGAACAGGCAGAGAGCATCACATCCTTCCTGGCACATGTTTGAGTATGATTCCAGGAACTGCCTTATCCCTGAGCCTAGGCTGTTGTATATCGGCATGTGCACCCCTCTGTTTTGAGATGTCTACCATGTAAGGCCAAGGTTAATACTCAGTCTCATGTTCTGTCTGTGACACATTAATAAGCTACAAAGAGTCTAAGCTGACACATTTTTAGACTAACCAAAAAGCGCACAAGACCCTCCACAGCCTTGACATTACATGAAGAGTTGGGTCTTCCTCCATGTCCTCTCATAAATCATGATCTGCAATGCACAACAGCCCCAGCAGAAGTAGCTGGGTGAGAAAAGAAGAACATTCAGACTCAGTATAGCTAATCATTGTTTTTTGTCAACTGAAGCCAACAAATTTTACAAGCTTTTCATTACCCTCCACATTTCCAGTCAATAAAATCTCCGTTGCAGGTCTGCAGCAACTGGAATTCAGTGGTACCAAGCACCCACTGATGTGGAGATGCAGAAGCAGTTCTGTAGTCATGTTTGGAGATAAATCCAGAAGGACTTGTGTAACCCTGTAGTACTCCTCCCAAGGCCTCCAACCTTTACATCAATCTCAGAGCTCTTTGTGACCATCCTCCCCATCTCTCTGCAGCACAACTGATTGAGTGAAAGGAGTGCACCGCTTTCAATACAAAGTTCAGCACCCTGCTTAAGACTACTACTACAGCAGCAATGACTCAGTAGTGGTCTTCTCCCAGAAGCAGCTGAGGTACAAATATGTTTCGTTTTGTTGACTTTGCAGTGATAGCAATTACTTCAGGCAGGAAGATGGTAACCCGCCACTGGTGAGGACAATGAAGTCTTAAAATGCTGCAGCTGCATGCTGAGGGAATGCAAACAAAATTGCAACTGAACATCCAGGCCGTGTCTATCCTAGTCAATTAAAACTGCCAGGAACATGCCATTCTTAGAGGCCAACTGGCAAGGATCAGTCTTCATTTATGCTGATAGTCTTTTAGCCTCTGACACAAACTCTCTCCATGCTAACAGCAATTAGGATCAGACCCTGAAACAGTTTTAACTCTATTCACACCCAAGTAATGTTGCAGTGTGATGCATTCATGTGCCTGGCAACCTTTCTGGGGAATACGTAAATTAAAAGTACAGCTGTGTATTCAGTATCACTCCTGGTATTGTCAATATCCAGCTTGCAGATGCACAGGTTGGTGTTCTGACTGTGCTACATTGGGAGAGATATTTTCTTTTTCTCGCACCATTAAGGTATCAAAGTGCAAGAGATTTCTGCCAGCAGTGTATCCTAATACCTTTTCTGGATAGGATTTTTTAAATTTTTCATAATATTCTATCCTTTTGGTCTTTTTCCTTCTTAAGCTTGTAAGTCCAAATATTGAAGCCATAAAATAAGACAAAATTCATTCAGCTTCCTAAAAAGCAAACAAACTAGGATTTGCCATTTAAGACAAACTTCAAAATGTCAGACTTTCTTTACATACACTTTTCTTTCTAGCTCAAGTTTATTTATACTTGTAAAAAATACTTAGATCAAGTGGTGTTATATCAAAGCAGAAAAGTCAGGTAAACCAAAAACAGGTCAAAGGACTAATGCTGTTTTCCCCTCAGTGGAGCTACAGCAGAACATACCCACCTGCTGTCATAGAGCACTTCTTGGAATCTAATCAAAGAAAGGCTGAAAATGCCACAAACCCGGCCTACTCAAAAACAAGAGACACTGGAAATTTCCAGAGAGACATGTCCATGAGTTTTCTGTCTGATTTTTTTTTTTCTGATTACATTTTGATCCTCAGCTAGAGTGAATCTCTGAAGATGCTGCACTGTGCCCACAGTTGTGGACAGCTTAATAACACCTGTATTTATGCCAGCATTGTTTTCAAACTACAGCCAGGTTTGGCAGTCAGGCAGCAGAACCAGATGCTCTAATGCAATTTCTGGACACAGAATGTAAAAATATGATGATTCAAAATCCTGACAGGGAAGAACTAGTCCTCAAAAACAACTTATCTGATCTCCAGAGTACACAGAGCAGGAAGATTCCAGGTTTGGAGGCTATGCGTATTGTGGCAGACGCCCCTGAATTTACCCCAGGTACAAGCAGATCAGGCATAGCAGCATGGACTCAATTCAGCACATGCTGTATCTGCTGATTTTTTCCAGTTCCCAGCAAGTTCCACAAACTGTGCTGAGCTCCTTGCTGCTGAAGCTATATTGCTATTAGTCCCTCCATTAGATAACATAAAGCCTATCTCAGCTGCATATAAATTACACCGAAGCCCTGACGCTTTTTTTTTTTTTCTCCCCACAGAATAAGCATTGCTATATTCTATCACAACTATGTTTTTCTAAGGAAGATACAGAGATCTAGCTTCATAAACTTTTTTTCTTTTTTTTTTTTTTTGTTCTTTTGCAGCTGTTTTGTATCATAATGAATTGCACTGTTTTACTCACTATGATAACATACTTCTGTCTATGTTAAATGAGACTTTTAACAATGTGCAGGACAACTTTAAAAAATAAAACAAGTGATTAGTGTTTCTGCATTTTATTTTTACAAATGGTTTCAGTACCTCAAATACAGAAAAATATCCTATATCGGGTAGAAGGCAAATGCTGTTGTGTGGACTTTTTTAACATGGGATTTACCTTTTTTATTCCCATGAGGAAAAAATATATCATTGGTACTCTTGCTTCTCCTTGCTACCAAGAAGTTGTCCAGAAGTTTTGTGATATTCTCCAGAGGTTAACTTCAGCTTGGAGGAAGAAGTCTGGGAATATTTCAGTGTAACTAGACTCCTTTACATACCTAGTTTCTACTCATGGAACAGAAATAATCCTCTTGCACTTCACCCAGGGATCTCTACCAAAAGCCGTGGCTCAAGAAGGGTGAACTTTCCAATGCCCATATCGAACTGTGAAGATACAGTGAATACCTCTAAACAACCTTTCCTATCAAAGCCTCCACCACCACCAAATCACAGTATCTGAGTTCTCAGCACCAAGCAGATGGGGTTAGCATTAATACTTTAAAGCATGATGGTTTTTCCTTTTTCAAAACTTTTTCAAAACACAGTGATCTTCAGCCAAGTATTAAACCATTTGACTGTTGTAAATATATGCATCTTGATGAAATCTAACACCAAAGTTACTGAAAAATATTTTTAAGAGAAAACCTGGGTCTATGGGTAGGGTAAACTGCAACAAATTAAATGAAACTCATTATGCAGCACAAGCTAGATACCTACAGACTCAGGATGGAGTTTACAGATTTGCTTTAGGGAGAGGTTTTGTTTTTTAAACTCAGTAACATATCAGTAATCCTGTTTGTGGTAAGAGTCCACACATTGCTGCATCTGCACAGCTGCAAAGGTAATGAACCACAGCAAAGAAACAAGCCTCTGGGAAAAGAGGAAGATTGTACAGATGAAAACCGGCTCATCACGAGGCTATACCCTGGCATTTCTTCTTCCCATTTGCCTTTGAGACACCTTGTTAAAAATATGCATACAAAAGATTTATCTTTCTGCAATAAGCTAAAATAAAATGCCATTCCTTTTCCAGACATCAATGTATATTTACACTCATTACACATTAAACAGGCTCCCATCAGAGTTGGTAGAAAGTCTTCTTGTAATGCTAATGAGCTTTGTATCAAAACCAATAGAGGTTCCTGTCATCATTACCTTGTATTAGAGGTTCCTGTCATCATTACCTTGTATTTAGAAAGCTACAGTCATACATTTATAATACAAGTGTAATTACTTGTTGGACTTGCTTATGATCACTTTTAGAAAGCGATAAGAAATATGATTTGATTCATTTGCTTGGTATTTTATTTTACCTCTTCCTTATTTTTGCTCCTTTTTCTTTGTTTTTCATTCATTTAATCAAATGCATATAATTAAGATTTATATAGAAATGCTAAGGATTTTGTATAGTACCATGTGTACCAGTGGCCCTACAAGAAAAGGGTGTTGATTTCACTGTGTTGTTTTTACCCAATCTCTCAGGAATAGATAGCAATTTCATTCATTGCTGCCTTTACCTGAATAACCAGCTTGATAACAACAGTACTTCTGCTGAAGAAAGAATGGGAGAATTAGCAATTCACCTGCACAGCTTCAGTGCAAACGTTGCTTCTCTGGGGAATCTTATATCCACGCCCTTAGCATAGTTAGACAGAAAAGCAAGCATCCAGCAGAACAAATTTTTGCAAAAGGCACTGGCTACCAAAACCAGAACTAACGTAACAAACGTAGTTTAAATCATCTTTTCAGAAGTGTAGGTGGCTTTGGTTTGTTGGGGATTTTGTGTGTGTGTGTACATGAGGTGTTTTTTTTGTTGTTTGTTTGTTTGTTTGGGAGGGTGGGGGAGCTTAGATCAACTCAACTATAGAGAAGAAGAAAAAAGTGCAGGATGGCAAAGCATTCTGTCAAATGTCAGATATCAAATAAGAATTTTTTACCCACTTCTGAGACTGTGGCCATGGGCAAACCTCACCAGAGCAAGGGCATTCTTGAGAGACTGCAGCCATGAGAATAAACAGAGAGAAACACCCATACCCCAGCCTCCTACACTGTTTCTCCAGCAGGGTTGGGAGTCACTTAGTCTTTCCCAAGACATTTGACTGTTTTTTTTTTTCTTAAATCCTGAATCAGAGATGAAAAGTTTGTTTTAATTAGCAATAGTTGGCATAATTAAGTAAAACCCCAATCTGAGGCAGTTTTGCCTGCAGCAGTGGCCGTTACAGACATACTGCCTATACCTAGCTATTAGCCAAGTACCGCTAAGTACTGATCCTATACAGTTTTCATAACTTTTAGTGTGTGAGAATTTTTTGTTGCAGTTCCTACCCATTTTTCATCACCACCATTATTAACCAAAAGGCACCTGACTTCTGTTCATGTTTCACTTGAATAAAGAAGAACTGAAAGTACCAAAATCAAGATAACTGTAAAGAGCAGGCTACGGGGCTCTTAAATTACAGTTTCCATCACATGAATGTATATGAAAAGGAAAGTCACCCCCAAAAATCTGAAAATTTATAGAAACAATAAACTGCCATTTTAACAGGGTGCTTTGCTGATGAATACAGGACTAAAGTATTACATATAAATCCTAAGTGGGGAAGAAGCTACAAATCTTATTTACACATTTTTTGACAAAAGGACTGTTCCATATAATCCTTAAGCCCCTGATACTACAGTCTTTTGATATATGTGTATTTATGTATTTTTTAATCTTATAGCATGAGTCTGTGTGTGAATGCTCATTTGTTTTAAATATATTAGAATGCCAACATGCAAAGATAATAACGGATGCCAACACTCAGGATTTTACATTAAATGAAATACATCACCATACCTCTCAGAAATTGTATTTTCACTTGATTTTCTGGGCTTAGATTTTTGTCATATATTTGAGTCTAAAAATATGAGATTGTAACTATAATATGAAAACAATGAAAACTGCTGAAACTTGAAAGCAGAATAGCATTAACTGTCAATAAGAACCCAAACCCAAGTGTTTGATTTTGCTCTTCTGTAAAATTTTTGGTTCAGAAGTCAAGTTTCATACTTTTACTAGCACAATAACCATTAGGAATTTAAAAGGATTCTGTAATGCACTTGTATATTTGTTTTGTGATTCCTCTCACCCACCTTCTGCTGTCAGCCAACAGGTACCTGTAATTGAAATTATACACAGCTACAGAATGCCTTTGTGTGCCTAAGTGTCAACTGCTGTGAGGGATTCACCTTGCTCTGCCTCCTGAAAGTTAAGGATCTGTTCAATGTATATTTACTACAAGTAGTAAAGCTGTGTGGTAAGTATTCAGGAATGATCCCTAAGCCACTGTACGCACGATCAAACTCAGTTTGCAACTATTGTGTATTGAAGCTGCATTTAGACAAAGTCTGTTTCATTCCCTAAGGTTCACTATGGGTTTTACTTTTATTTTAGAAACAGCTCCTTCCTCTCGCATGGTGGTTGGTACCCAAAACGTATTCACAAAAAAAAAAAAAAAAAAAAAAAAAAAAAAAAAAAAAGAACACTGCCACATCAGATAAGGGATAATGAAAACTCTGTAACACGTTGCTAATGAATTAATTCACATAAAAATATTTCCTGATATTGAGTTAAAGTCAGTTTCACACAACTGGTATTTTGGTTAGTTCCTTTTACAAAAATTAAACCACTCTGACCTCTTCCTACCCACCCAATCCCCCAAGCCCTTTGGAAACTGTTTAAAATTACAGCACATCTAGTCTAAGAAATTAGCATTATATTGAAACTCATATTTTAGGTAAAATCTAGAAACAAAGCTGAAATAACAGGCCAGCAGAGATGAAGCAACTATAATGAAAACACAAAACTGTAAAAATTGGAGTCTTTTCATCTTGGATGAAGAAATGATGATTCTTTGATTTTTGTCACAGGCAAGGGAATAACAGGAGGCAAAGTACTTTGATACCAGCTAAATTTAGTGCCAGATTCAGAAGTCATAACGATAATATTGCTGCAATTGAAAAGATGAAAATTTCAGATTCATACACCACAACACTGATATTCAATATTACAGCTGACTTAACATTAAATATATTTTTATCCTCATCATACCTTATTATATCCTTGCCATAGTCACTCTCTTTTTAATTAAAAAATGAGGCTCTTCACTACCACTTCTAAAAATTATCAGTGATTGAAAAACAGGCTTTGAAAATTGAATTTGCATGATAACAGTTAGCTGAATGTTTAAAAGGACTATCCTGGTAACTTCAGCTATAAAGATATGACATTTTTAAGGGTTATTCTGCTAAAATCAAAAGATAAAATTGAAAAAAAAAAAAAAAAAAAAAAAAAAAAAAAAAAAAAAAAAAAAAAGACTTAAGAACCATTTGTTAACATGGCTTGGGAAAAAAAAAAAAATGCTTCAAGACAAAACTGCAGTACACCTGGAAATAAATACCAAAACCAAATATGATCAACAAGGGCCTAGGGGAACCTTCAGTTAGTGCAATGCCATGGCCACTATTTGGGAATCACCAGAAGAGTTAGCGTTAAGTTTAGGGAAGAGATAAAAGAAAGAGATTGAGGTGCAGCTGGATTGGAAAGGGGATACCAGAACTAAGTGGGGGCAGCTGCAAAGTGATATGGCCTAGAAAAATGTTTGCATCAGGATAATTCCTCATGCTTTTCAGGTTCAGAATGAAGATTAGCATTATGGTTATGACAGAGAAAAGACTAGACCTTCCATCTGCACTGGGGATGAAAGAGGTAGACAGAGCAAAGTGTGGGCAGCAAAGGTACCTAGCCTGGGAGAAGCCGTGTATCTCAGCAATATCTGAGTGAATTCAGGGGGATCACTAGAAAAAAAAAAAAAATGGGGTAAGGAATTAAGGAGTTAAGGTTGGGCAGAGCTCCAACTGCAGTAGAGCTGAAAAAGGACTGCAAGTGTTCCTAAGGCAAGTGTTCCTAAGGCAAGTGTTCCATGCAAAAAGATCTGGCCTGGAAGAAGTTTTTAATCAGGACAAAGCTTGGAGGTGTTACTTGATTTTTTTTGTTGCTGATGTTTAAGGTTCAGCACAAACACTGCACTTACTGTTAATGAAGAAAAGAAAAAGCTTTGATCTCCAGGTGTAGTGGGGCTGGGAAGCAGCTGCCAAGGTAATAACCAGTCTGCAAAGGGACCCTTCCTGGGAGTTTTGCATCAGGACCATGTCTCCAGGACCCTGCAGATATTTTTAGGATTAGCTTTAGAATCCTAAAAGGACTCTAAAAAAGGATTCTACCTGTCTGTTAAGGAAAAGAGAAAGTCTAGATGTTTTTGTGTCAGTCAAGCCCCTGTTCTCCTATGTGTATGCTACCATTATTTCTGGACTGGGAAAACTTTTCTTCACTCACTGAAGTGTGTGCATGTGTATGCGTGCTGTGGGGGTGATGTCCAGATTTTCAGATTTTTATTTTTTATTTTTTATTTTTTTTAAGGCAAGGTCTTTCTCTTACTATGTTTCATCAGCTTGAGCTCAGCTATGCTAGATGTATTCTCAGGACAGCCTGGTCATCACTCTCAATGAACTTGACTTCTCCTTCCAACACTGTTTCATATCAATGTTCACCCGTGAACAACAAAAAAGCCACTGGCCATTTGACATAATATCCTTTCATCTATTTCACATTTTTAGTTTTTTCATTCATTGGTCATTGTGGTCATTTTGTTCTATAAATTTTGTCCTAGGAAGGAAACAGAGTGGGGGTTAAGGAGCTCAATTTGTGCTTTGTGGTTAAATTCTCATTTTACTTACAGTGGCATCAGTCTGGTCTGTTAAGTGAAACAGTGAGGTTATACAATGAGTTATGGGTGAAAACTATCCTATGTCCCCTGAATCATAGAAAACGGCAGTGTTTGCAGCAGTTCTTAAATCAACTCTTCCCTTTCCCAGGAAGCATCTTAATTTTTACCACTATCACACTACCTATTAATTGGTTCAGTATCATTAAGAAACAGTGCTATTGGAAGATCTCCAGGCATTATTAATCTAAGAGCAATCACGCTTGTTACAGCCTGCCTCTTCTTGACTCCATGGTTCCCTTTGTGCCTGTTGTAGGGGTTCATCTTACCCTGAGCTGGATGTTACACAAGCACTTCCTTCATGGTAACCATGGGAACTGAACTGAGAATGTGATCTGCAAAGTGAATGCTTGGCCAATGTTTTTAACTTACAGTAATGTTTTAAGGACACAGACATACCAATATAAAAATTTTTAGAGATTAGAGCTTTTCCTACCCAAAAAATACACTGAAGATCAGTTGTTGAAAAACATTAATTCTGTATTTCAAGCAGAGATTCATAGTTCTGCGTAGAAAACTATCCTTTCCAGTGAATAACTGCAGTAATAAGAAAATAAAACCATCTATCAAACACATGCATTCTTAGTCATCCCATGACCAATTTAAGCAATGCACCCATAAATCTGGAAGTCTCGAGTTCTCTTTCTGTGTAACCCACAGGCAGTTAACCTTGTTCCAGTCAGTCAAACCACCTATGCCTCAGTCTATCTCTGTGTATCAAGTACCTAAATATTTGCTTCTTGAGTAATTTCTTACATTCAAGTTCATTAGACAAATTTCTCAGACAGCAGTAGTACAGAAAATCTTAACCTTAAAAGTTAGGACAGTTTGTAGGGAGATGGCACAGCCACCACAATTGATCATAAGAAAACCATAACCTACAAAGCCTACTGAGCAGACATAACCGAACCACATAATCTACAAAAAACATTGTCTCATCTGAGATTTCTTCTATATTCTTTGTTTTGTTTGAAGCATAAACATTTCAAATACAATGTATATATTGATAAATATATATAATATATATATATATATATAATAAATGTGTATAATATACATATTGATAAATACATCTAGAACTGAGAAAGGGAGAGAGAGAGAGAGAGAGGGATAAGGAAAAAAATTTCAAAAAGTTTCATATAGGTTCTTTTTTTTTTTTTTTTTTTTTTTGAGAACGATTTAAGACTAATGACTAGGCTGCAATTTAGTTGCTGACCCATCCTTAATACAATGATGTAACCTTCTTTCTGTTTGTATGGGATGGAATGGAATAGTTCAGTTGGAAGGGAGCTACAAAGATCATTGAGGCCAAATGCCTGACCAAAATCAAAAGTTAAAGCACATTACTGAGATCATTATCCAAATGCCTCTAGACAGGCATGTGGCACCAACCACCTGTTCCAATGTTTGACTGCCTTCACTGTAAATAGTTGTTTGCTGATGTTCAGCCTGAACATCCCTGGCACAGCTTTGTGCTGTTCCATCACATTCTAAATCTTAGCCTCGACCCTCTATCCATCCTCCCTTTCCTCACTACTCAACAACTGCTCTCAGATCTGCACAGAACAACACAGTATGTACTCCCAGTGGTGCCAATACTGTCTGAAGAGGCAGTCTAAAGCTTAGACAGATAGAAATATGCCTTATTAATAGCACACCAAATTCACATAAATTCATATTTTAACTGCAATAGGTTTTTGCTAATAGAAATATAACAGCTTATCTGACTGCTCTGCTTTCCCATGTTCCCTACCCCCAGTTCCAACTTTCCTTGCCATACAAATTTCTACTGTTTTCATCTTTGAACCTTTCAGATGTCCTTTATCCATTATTTGTAACAGTAATCCCAGATTCCTTTTTCCTCAGACAGTACTGCATACAAGTCTGACAGGATATTCAAAGCATCTGCTAAATAAAATTAAATAAAATGATACTTCCTAGACTCAGATCCCACAGGCAGAATACCTTCACCCCCACACCTCTGCCTTCATTAAAAAGAGACATATTAAGGAACATGCTATTAGACACATGTTATGGAATCATGTACCACAGCCCCCCCAACAAGGTCCTAATCTTTGGCTAGATACGTGAACCAACATAAAGACAATCATGTTATATGCCTTGTTTTTTTCTCCAAAAGATAACCAAGCAGGAAAGAAGCCATACTGCTTTTTCACAATTATTCCAGTCTAAGTGACAGGGGTTTGTACCTGTTTGTAGGCAGAGCTGGCCAGGGTTAGCTTCTCAGGAAGCAATGTTGACACGTCCTGTAATGACAGAGTATCAAGGTCAATAAAGGTATTTGATTTCTTTATTTAACATGTTCCCTTCCCCACACAGAGCTATATTCCTCCACCAATATTGTTACCAACCTTGTCTCCTAGTCAGACATCCTTTGCTTTTGTATTTTTTTTTTATTCATTCAAACATGATCAATTTTATTTTTATTTTTTTTCAGGATAGGATTTCTCTGAGCATCTTTGCTACAGATCCTATATTCAGCATCTGGATACCCAAAGACAGGCTCTGAAAAACTCTGAGTCCAAAGCAGCTCATGCAAATGACAGATCACTTTTCTATGAATTGCATAAGTCTCTACAGAAAATACAGCCGGTTCACTTAGATATTTTTCCATACCTACCTATAAAAAAATAGATATTTGACTGCAACAAATCTTGTGTCTTCTGTGTGCTTTTCTTTCTCTGTCAACAACTTACTTATACTCCACACATTTCATCTGTTCACAATTCACCTCCAAGCAATACTTAACACAACCCATGAGAACAGTTTACAACCAAACACAAGGTCAGCAACAAAAGCTCTGATTGTAAAGCAGCACTTTTAGGGAATAACATTTATCCCATTTGTCTTTTGTTTATTACCATCATTTAAGCCATTTTCTTTTCCGAGGTGTTCTCCAAAGGAACCATTTTCCTCCGCACAGTATTATTCAACGTCTGCTGCTCTCATCATATCTGTACATTCTCTTCTGTGTGTTAGTCACCTCTTATTATGAGCAGTTTCAAGTAACCCCCCTGTGAAAAGCAGTTTTCTTACATACTTGCTTTAGATTTATTAGCTTAGCATGAATGTCACTAGAAAAAAATATTTCTAAAATAAGAGGTAAAAATAATGTAAATGCAATAAAAACAGCCTATCATTCAATCTGCAATAAAATATTGATTTCAAATTATAAATATATTTATTTTATTTACTGTCATTTACTATATGTTTACTATAGCATTCAAACTGCATTCTAAGATCCCTCAATTATTATGAATTCACAATAATGGTACATGTAGATATTCAATCCCACATAGTACCATATGGAAACTTTAAACATCAGAGTATACATGCTTAGTCACACAAAATGCATCACAGCAACACATACACTGCCATTTTGTTGGCTTGATTTAATGAATATTGTGCTACTATGAGTAGAACTTCTAGTTAGGAGGGTAGCTTACTCAAAATCACATAACTTTTTTTTTTGATACTGTAAAACAAAACAAAACAAAACAAACAAAAAAAACCAAACCACCGGTATGTTAGAGAGGAGAGGGACGACTCCCCACACACCAGCCCCCACCAGACATCTAAAAAGTCCTATAATTGTCACACACACATTCACAATAAATAAATAAATAAATAATCCAAAACTCTTTCCTTACTTGAATATTACTCTAAAACATGAACCCAGTCTCATCTTCAAAAACTATTTACACTAAATACTCATGATCATGTCTCATTCCATTTATTTTCATAATAGCCTATACAAACAACTATACACATAACTAAAGAATTACAGAATGGTTTGGTTGGAAGGAACTTTAAAGATCATCTAGCCATGGGCAGGGACACCTCCCACTAGACCAGGTTGCCCAAAGCCCCATCCTGAGTGGCCTTGAGCACCTCCAGGGATGGGGCATCCACAGCTGCTCCGGGTCAACCTGTGCCAGTGCCTCACCATCCACTGAGTAAAGAGCTTCTTCCTAATATCTAATGTAAACCTACCCTCTTTTAGTTTAAAACCATTACTCCTTGTCCTATCCCTACACTCCCTGACAAAGAGTCCCTCCCCAGCTTTCTTGTAGGCCTCCTTCAGGTACTGGATGGCTGCTGTAAGATTTCCCCAGATCCTTCTCCAGTCTGAACAACCCCAATTCTCTCAGCCATTTTTCATAGTAGAGATGCTCCAGCCCCTTGATCATCTTCATGGTGCTTCTCTGCACTCGTTCTAATACTTCTGTGTCCTTGTGCTGGGGGCTCCAGAGCTGAACGCAGTACTCCAGGTAGGGTCTCACAAGAGCAGAGCAGAGGAGGAGAATCACCTCCCTTGACCTGCTGGCCACACTTTTTTTGATGCAGCCCAGGATACAGTTGGCTTTCTGGGCTGCAAGTGCACATTGCCAGCTCATGTTGATCTTCTCATTCACCAACACCCCCTCCCAAAGTCCTCCTCAGGGCTGCTCTCAGTCCATTCTCTGCCCAGCCTGTGAGTGTGCCTGGCATTGCCCCGACACAGATTGAGGACTTTGCTCTTGGCCTTTTTGAACTTCATGAGGTTCACATGGGCCCACCTCTTAAGCTGTCAAGGTCCCTCTGAATGGCATCCCTTCCCTCCAGTGAGTAAATAATACATGCAAAGCACACATTTGCACTGAAATATTCTAAAGCTGTGTGAAAAATGGTCAATATTTACTGATGAATTATGTATTTAAAATCGATGCAAGACTTTAATTGTTTCACAGGCTTCAAATTCCTTTCACTGAAGACAGGTGTGTGATGATCAATATGCTTACTTACCTCAGACTTTGCATTTTAAACCTGATTTAGCTGAAAGACTTGTAGAAGTTCATTTTAGTAATCTAGCTTTCAGTTGCTTTCATAACTAATATGCAAGTTGTAGATTTTGAAAGACTTCCATTACTACAGTTAACAAAATCACTCATTACTCAAACCCCAATTTATTTTCAGTTTCTGGTATTTAAAATGCCCCCCCAAAGTAGGGGAGGTCTTTTGAAATCCGGCATGTATACCAATATCAATGAAATGTCAGGTATAATTGTTCCAAATTGTATTAAATATCATACTTTTTATTTTTTTTAAGGCTATGCAGCACTGACAACACAGAGAACTGAAGCTGAATTTCTATATTTAATACACAATTCAGACAGTGGTCGAGTGTCAAAATATACCTGCTTACAAAGCTATAAATACACACAGTAAAAGAAGTATCATAAATTAATCCACCTAAAAATTTGTAGTTTCTGCAAGGCTAGTACAAATTATGTTGGGTTTTTTGTTTGTTTGTTTTTTTAAGATGGGTAGTGTAGCAGAAGACCAGCATTTGAACGCATGAGCTAAGTCTGAAATAGAAGCAATGAAGTCAAAAAAACAAATATGAACTGACCATTCTTCTTAATTTCACCTGAGTCATAGTTAAACCACCTTAGAGAAAAGCAAGTTGGTCACGGTGAATAAGAGGAATGCCAACAGAGAGAGATCATGGTTGGTTAATTTCTAAAAGACACCACAGGACACACAAAAGATGATAGGTGAAGACAATTATACTGTGTCACAAGAACGTAGTGTCCATCAGAATCAGGAATTTCAGATCCTATGCTTGTTTTTGCATGGCATTCAGCCTTTGAGGATCAAGACAAAGAGACCATTTGCTCTGTGAAAGATTCACCCTCTAGTAACTGCTCTTGGTCTTTTCTGTTTATGTGTTTGTGAAAAAGTATTTGAAAATGTAAGCAATA
Organism: Aythya fuligula; assembly: GCF_009819795.1. Classification (NCBI taxonomy): domain Eukaryota; kingdom Metazoa; phylum Chordata; class Aves; order Anseriformes; family Anatidae; genus Aythya; species Aythya fuligula. The sequence continues at coordinate 99,266,253 of NC_045560.1, read as the reverse complement.
TTCCACAGTACAGAGTTGCTTTAAATTTCCTTTTAAGAACCAAGACCTTACCGAGATAATCAAAACCAGCTAAACAATGATTACAGAAGAGAAAAGAGATTACGGTCTATTAGTACTGCTATTTTTCAGGTACACAGCTAGAGAGTTTTGTAGTATGTTGCATATGTCCTTTGCTACTTACTAACAACAAAATTAGCCAGAACAACCTGCAAATCAACAGGAATTGTCCCTGTGACTTCCAGCAGGACAAACAGACTCTTTCCCCTAACCCAAAAACAAATTAGAGGAAAAGGGAATTTGGACTCCACAGACAGCTTCACAAAATAAATGGTCAGAAGGAAAAAGGCTAAGCCTTGATTACAAGAAAGGCAGGGGAGGAAAAAAAAAAAAAAAAAAGCTTTCCCAACTCGATGCTGCAGTCACCTTCCTCTCAAGGGAATTTGTACCCCAATTAGATTAAAACCTTGGCAGCAAGCCTTGTATCAAACATCCCAGCAGTTAAACTTGATAAAAGTTCCTGGTGTCAGACCCATATCTAAAAAGAATAAATCTGGCCCAAGCTGCATGTTTAGCTTGGGTACTGCAAAATATTTTTAATTTCCATGTAATAGATATCTCTTTGCTCTATCCCTTCTTGCACTGACCAGCAAGTTCCATAGTAAGGAAAAATCTGTTTCCAGTATGGATTGGAATTACACTATAGTCCTGTAACATGCCAGATGTGTTAAGTACTATATCACCAAAACAAACAAACAAACAAACAAACAAAAAAAACACACAGTAATTCTAAAGGAAATATCACTGGTCAGCACAGGGCTTCATTTATTCAGTTTTTGAGTTTTTCACTGTTTACAAAACAGAAGCAGGGCTTTTTGTTTTCCAAAGAAGAAAATAGATTTGTGTGAAAATTAAACTGCCATCTTTTAGCAGATGCCATGTTAGTTTGATATACCCTGGTCATAAAGACAACAAAATAAATGACTGCCTATAAACAGTCCTCACACTGCTAAAAGTCTGCAGAAAAATGTGCGCACACCAAATGATTCAGCACATTTGTTGCCAGCTTTTTAAATAGCTTTACATAACTTAATGAAATTTAAATACAGTGAAAGGATAAGCTTTGATGCCTAAATGCCAATTTCTATATTTTCTTTCTCATGAAGCAAGGAAAAAAAAAACCAACAGAGCAGCTTTGATTAGCTTTGTCCTGATCAGATTTAGAAATTAGACAAACAGATGTCCAAGAATGCATCCACTTCATTTTGCGTAGAAAGAATTCCTGAGAGAACTTGCGACTTCAGTATTTCCTTTAATGGAATATAATAAGTAATAATAAATAATGAAGTCTGAGTGGGAGGACACCTTACACCAAAATAATTTGCTAAAGATTACCGTAGCTGAAATGTTTAGGGTTTTAGAACTTTCTCACATCCTACATCATCTTTTTTTTCCACATTTAAGCGAGTCAAGTAATGCAGATCTCATATCAAATGGTGCCAAACAAATTCGGTTCTTTTTAAAAACACTATTTGCATAAGCCCATTTATGTACTTGAGTTTCTTTCCCTGAGGAGCTCTCCAGCTCCATGCTGTGATGCCTTTTTAAGGGGAAACTTGAACGTTAGGCAAACCTGAGGCAGGAAAACACATTTTTACGTCCAATTTAAAACTCTAAATAGCACAAAGCTACAATTCTGATGAAAGTACTTAAAATTGGCAAATGACTCCATGTTTGCTCCTATTTTAGGAAAAGAAGCAATGGCTCTGCCCATCTCAGTACAAGCAAAAGACATTAACAACTTTGAAAATTTTCTAAGTAAAATCTGTCTCCAGCTTGATGTTGCATGCTCCTGGTGACGTTTCCACAGTACGTTCCCTATTCAGATGTACCAGCAACACATTTTGTAGTCTGCCTCTTTAGTGTCCTTCCTCAGAACAGGCTCAAACTGTTATCAATGCTAGCACAACTGTAGCTGCTACTGAAGTGGTTAGGGAATGCACAGATGCAGAGTATAGCATGCCCAGGCTTCAGCACTATTGAAACAATTCAATTCACTTTAAGTGCATTTGAGTTATCAGTATCAATTTTAGCTAATGAATTTAGGTATTTCCTTTCTTAAGCTCTTCAGGGCACCTCATGCATCTGTTCCCATCTGAGCTGCTGAGCTCTTCGGGCATATGGATTGACTATATAGTGCTTTTTGTACAGTTCTAACAGTGATTTTAATATTTTTCTGTACAGGGTCAGTAGTTAACAGGTGTGATCATACAAGCCTTGATCCAGAAAATCACCTAATCATGTCTGTAACTCCAATTTCTTGAGCTGACCATTTAATCTGACAAGACGAGGCACATGCTTGAAGTTAAAGACGTCCCAATGCTCTGCTATTTATCAGTGAGAACGTTTAGCACTATGCAAGGAGAAACAACTTGGTAAAAACGTTATCCCTGCTTTGAGTGAAAAAAACAATGTTCTCATAATTAAACATTGGAGAATGCATGATTCCACTTACATTAACATTTCCCCTGAAGATACGCTTCAGGACAGGTCTTACTCTCAACTACACTATGAAAAAAATCAAGGCACGGGTTTCTTCAGACAGCTACCCATAGTCACTTCTTTTTATACAAAGTACATAGGACCCAGCAGATTCACTTCAATCAAATGTTCTCTTTTAACCTGAAATCCACTAATGTCATGCTTCTGCCTCTCACTTTCAGCAGCAATTTTGTTCCACATCTCATTATGCTAATAAAAGGGAAAACTTGATTAATCAGAAGGTGTGAGAAGAATTTAGACTTACCAAAAAATCACCTCAGCTCTAAGAAAATTGGTACTACAATGAAAACACTTGAAAAACTCTACCAGAGGTTTAACAAAACAGCACCAGATACAAAACTAGACTTTGATATCAGAAGGAAAATGCCTACAGCTTACAAAGCCTCTAACCATTAAATCATATTTCTCTGGTTGCTACACTATTAACCCCTAACTCTTCTTGTGAAAAAGCTACTCATATGGAAGATTTATGCAAGGAACATTATGTAAACAGCCAAAAAAATTATTTTCAGAAACAATTGGTATTTATTAGTAAGGCACATTTATGTAATTCTCAAAATTAGACACAGATACACTGCACATGCAGTTCAAAAAAGATGTCAGATAGATACTACAGGCTAGAATGGAACATAAGAAAATCCAGTAAAGAATCAAGAAAGTGATAATGGAATTCCCGAGGAAATGATAGACAGCTTGTCCAACTATGACAAGTGCCAAATATCACAATTTCACAGACAACTAGTAACCAGCTTGGTAACTGTTGTATATTCAGATAAATAGGTAATTTTGAAATATCTGCAAACAACCTGACACATCTGGTAATGCTTTTGGTTTTGTGTTTTGTTTTGTGTTTGTTTTTTTTTTTTTTTTTTTTTTTGCCCATCTCCTGCCTTTTTCATCATAGTTATGCACGATGGATTCTGGCTAATAAAGGCAATAATACTTTAATAATCTTATTACTGAAAAAAAAAAAAAAAAAAAAAAAAAAAAAGTAGTTTTAAATTAGACAGTGCCAACTCAACAAGACAAAATGTGTAATGTCTGTATGCTTTTTAGGAACAGCCAACACCGATTTCCAGCCACTATCTTAACAGAGTAATAAAAAGTGTAAGTGGCAGTATAAGGTTCCTTCTCTATAATTATACGGGTGTGTCACAATCCTGTTTTTTTAAATATTCACCTCTTACAATGAGCAGATCACTCTTTTCTCTGCACTGTTCACTGTGTGGTCACTGTACTGACTATGTTGATAAAAACAGAAACATACAGACTGAGACCATCGGGTAGATTCACATAGGTCACTGTGAAGAGATTTGGTCAACTTCAGCTAAAGAATAACCTGTCTAATAAATTTATATTTCCATCCTTATCCCATCAATAGGATACTTCTGTGGAAGATATTTGGCTAGACTTTGCATATTCAGTTTATGTAAATAGATTCAGATGGAGAGGAACATGCCAGGATGAGAGCTCAAAGAAACTAGTATAATTTTAAAAGTGAAGCTGGTTATACCCTTTTGTAGTTGTTTTCACACTTACCAGCTTTAGAAAAAAATACAAGAAAGCAGAACACAGAGCAGTTCAGTACAGAGCTCCAAGAGTTGTATCCAGTCACTGGTGGCTCTGGGAACAAGAGGCCAGCAGCAGCCTCTACCTTGTGCTGCCTACAACACAAGGACCCAGAACTCAGGGAGGAGGAGATCAAGTGCAGCAGCTAACCTCCAGCTAAAGTAAAATTAAGAGATTAAAACTAGATAACCATTTGACTCCTCACACCTAGAAAATTCACCAGTTTTCACTAACTGTAGGGGCTGTTAGTTCACTGGAAGTCTTTTTTTTTTTTTTTTTTTTTTTAAGGATTTAAAGTTGCTCAGGGTGATTTAAGATTATTATTGTTGTTTTCTCTTTTCCCCTGACTGAAAACTTCACCATTTTGTGAGACAGTATACATTCAGGGAAATTACAAAAACCTATTTTGTTTGCTTTTGGGTTTTCTATCTAAAGTATATAACACCCCATGAAAAGAGGTTATCACTTTGTCTCCCTAACATATGGCTTTTAAAGTGATTACAGACAGAAATTGTCTATGAAAAAATGTAGACAATTGTATACTTTGGAGTAAAGATAGCATATACTTTTAAGTTATTGTACTTTAAAAGCATCACTCTAATTACCTGTTTTGGGGGAGTTGTACCAGTGCCAGCTGGAAAAAGCACTCTTATCGAGCCATCAGCTACAAAGAAGGAAAACAAAGTGCAAGAATTATTGAGCTTTTGGAGTTAGGAATGATTGAGACCTAGTTAAAAGAAACTTACGCTTCTTTGATTACATAGCAGCGTCTACTCTAGAAGTAAAAACAGCAGTACAGACTATGTTAATTGTATAACAATACTTAAATAAAGATACAAGATACTTAGTAACATAATATTAAACATGATGGAACAGTGAAATTGTGTGAATAAAATTCACACTTAAACCACTTCAATTTCTAGTCCAATGAGTGGATGCTGCTTACTCCAAATAAGAATTTACTGAGTATAATACAAGCCTTCAAACAATACACTGACAAATTAAATACGTCTCTGCATCCTGCTTGGTTTGGGGGGTTTTGCTGTCATACAACAATACCCTGTGCCTTCTAGAATTATGCATATTGAACTCAATTTGAAAATTCAAGTCACACTATAGCTAAGAAAGTAAGGGCTTTAGTATACAAGCAGCAGCAAATTCCCATGCAGCAAATTACAGAAAATTTGAAGTGGGTTTTAGATTACATATTAACATTAGTAACTTTAGTAAGAGTATACATCCAAGTGAACAATCCACAAAATTTTGCTTAATTTCTTAGCCAGTTCAGGTAAAGGGTGTCTGTGATCACATTTAACCCATGCAAGGAGCACGCAGACACCCAGAACACCACTGCACTGTTATATTCTACTTGCAGAACACCAAAACACAGGTTCAGGTCTTGTTATAGCCCAGCTGAAGCTATGCTGCTTTCATTTCTGACAAGTACTAATACACCAGTACAGATACAAGTCAGACATGCTCCGCTTGGATCAGTCAGAAAGGTTAGTTAGAAATCTACAGTACTGCTACCAAACTGCCATCACACCAAGGACACTGTAGAGTTCACAAAGTATCTAAGGTCCCTTAATTAATTTGCATCTATTGTCAGCCTTTTAAAGAACCAACATGTTCAAATAAATGTTTCCTACATCCCATGTGCCCTAGTAATTAAGCAATTAAATGCTATGAGAATATCTCCAACTTTAGTTTTCCTGTGCCTTTGAGTTTTGTAGTAAACTCAAAACTATGTTAAAACAATAAAAAAAAAAAAAAAAAAAAAAAAAACAAAGGAATACAACACTCAAGCCTGCTGTTGCACTTGCTATATTGTGGGAATACATCTCATTTCTCATCTCAACTCGCATTAACTGGGGAAGGCCCAAGCTCCCCACTTCAGTTAAGGCTGCCTTGAGCATTCCTCCACGCAACAGGCAGGGTTTTACAAATCCTATTTCTACATCCATTTTGTACAACAGACAAGTTACATCCTAGAAATTCTGTATCCTGAGCATGAAGATGCATTACAGCTGAAATCCTACTTTAAGTTGCTAGCCTTTCTTTCATGTGGCGGGCAAGTCAGGTATGGCAACACACAGATGACAGCTGCATCATCACTGATACCAGACCTTTACACTGCCAGACCAGCCAAAAGTATCAATCCAATCTGGGTTTGGAAAAAACATAAAAAATTGCCTTCATGGTAAGGCTGCTATACCCCATGATTTTAGTTCACTGAAGTTTCATGCTTTCTTTTGTTATTTACAGAAAAAATGAGGATACCTGACACATTGTAAAGACAGAATGGCATGGCAAAAATGATAGCAGATCCTTCAGTACCTAGTTAGCTCATGTAAGTGTTTTTCACATATGTGAACCAGCACAGTAAACTCATCAGCTTTTCAGCACTTTGCCTCATACAGTCATGGTTTTTGTGATGTGATTGATCAGAGAAGCCTTTAAGCCCAATGCACTTCATGGTCAGGCCACAGCCTCACCATCACCATTTTAACTCCTTGGATCCAGGCCTAATTGGCTGAAGAAGCATTAATAAACAAAGAATCTTGTAATTGCAAGAGGTATAAGGTTTTGCTATGCCTAACTTAGAAAACCTGCTCTCCTAGCAGATCCTCAAAGCTCCTTTTATTATCATTACACACATGCAGGGTAATTTTTATAATTCTGCTAATTAGTCAGTATGGATAAAACTGTGGCCAACCTCCAGTTTCCCAGCATTTTTCCTATTATAAGCTCTTAGAAACTCCAGAAAAAAAGACTCAACAACTCTTAGTAAATTTTGTTCCTATTTGGACTTGATCCAAGACATCCTACACAATTCCATTAAAGCACAGCAAACAAGACTAGGCATTAATGCATATCTGAAGAAGGCTTTATGCTGTCAACATGAATCAGATTCAGACTGGCTCCATTCCAGAATTATGCTTTTAAAAGCTTATTTAGTAACAAATTACACAGAAGATAAACAAGCAATTAACCAATCTCCCAAGAAGCTAACAATCAAAATACTCTGTGCTGAAGTATTAAACATATCAGGTTGTTGCCCTCATCTATCATTTGGTTTGGCAGTATCTATGCTACTATGCTATGTGACTTTCAGCCACAGCAAGGTCATAGTTAATTGACATAAGTGCATTCCACCATTTCTTAATTATAAATTCCATGTTTTAACTACACAGCAATATGCTGAAAGTTAGATGGAATACAGATCAAGGAATGAAAATGTACAGACTCCAGATGTATGTTGTGATTTCCACAGTACTCAGTAAGTGGATTTACAGCTGTGTGATATGAATGACTTCCAGTAACACTACCTATATCTGTCCCTTCATAGTGATGCTAGTTCTCATTATTTCAAAATTTATATGGAGACAAATCCTAGTCATTTTATTCACACAGTTCGTTAAAATCAAAGAGACAATGAAATTCTGAGTTCAGTTACATCTCTGCACATTGTATTGAGTTATATCCTGTACGTTTTCATTAGATCAGACAGATAGCTTGGAGCTTAGTTTCTTTTTTCTGCTGAAGTTTAGGAATGAAACAGATAGAGTTTAAGACAATCACTTCTGAGTATGCCCAGGAACAGGGCTATAAATCCAAGGTCATTCAGAAAATCTGAAGCAACTATTCAAAGTCCTTACTTTGCATGCTTCTAAGGTTACCAAAGATCCAATTAGGAAAGGTAATTATAGACAAGAGTCAGAATAAGCGGCATAACTCTGGATTTATGTCTCTGCAAGCTCACATAAGAAAGATTTCACTACTTTGGAATCAGCTGTTTCAGGTTAAGATTACCAGGTAACTGCCTTGTCAGAAAACATACCTGTCACATAGCGTTCAGGAGGTGATGTGTTACACTTCTCTGACTTTCCTTACAAAGGATCAGCTAGCTTAGATCCCCTCAAGGCATTTTGTACTTCTGCCTCCTTCTACTAGACATCTCACTTCCTATTTTCCAAAGCTATATTATGACTGAATAAAAACTTTTTCAAAAATCCCTCGCATCTCATTTCTTCCTATTTTCTCCTCCTGTTTCAAAGTCAAATGGTATTGAGTTATCTGAATTATTATGATATGCATTTGCCTACCTCCTTGATCAAGCTGTTTTTCACAGGTGCATGCTATTATAGCTCTCAATTGTCAACTTATTAACAAATTTCTAAAGAAACTAAAAACACCCTCCCCTCATCCACTCTCTTCTACACCCTTCCCCCCCAAGCGGCACAGAGGAATTGGGAATGGGGGCTGCATTCAATCCCTAACACTTCATCTCAACCGTTTCTTCACAGTCACTCTCTGCCCCTGCTCCAATGTGAGGTCCCTCCCACGGCATGCCGTCCTTCCCAAATTGATCCTGTGAGGGCTTGCCACAGGCAGCAGCTCTTCAAGAACTGCTCCCACACGGCTCCATACCACAGGGTTCATCCCCCAGGAGCAAACTGCTCCAGCACGGGTCCCCCATGTGTGGGCAGCAGCTCCCCCGAGATCCCCTGCTCCTGCGTGGGCTCCTCTCCACAGGCTGCAGCTCCAGCCCAGGGCCTGCTCCTGTGGGGGCTCTCCATGGGCTGCAGCCTCCTCCAGCCCACATCCACCTTCTCCAGCTCCACGTGGGCTCCATGGGCTGCAGCATGGAGATCTGCTCCATGTGGGACCCACGGGCCACAGGGGGACAGCCTGCTCCATCAGGGGCTTCTCCACAAGGGAACTTCTGCTCTGGCACCTGGAGCACCTCCTGTCCTCCTTCTGCACTGCCCTTGGGGTCTGCAGGGCTGTTCTTATTCCTTGCTCTCCCAGCTACTGTTGTGCTGCAGGTTTTTCCCTTTTTAAATCTGCTCTCACAGAAGTACAAAGAACATTGCCTATTGGCTCAGCTCTGGGCAGTGGTGGGTCCCTTTTGGAGCCAGCTGAAACTGGCCCTTACCTAACATGGGGCAATTTTTGGTCTCTTCTCACAGAGGCCACCCCTGCAGCCCCTCACTACCAAAACCCTTCCTCATAAATGCAATACAGCTGGGAAGGTGATGATCTATTTTTAACATTGTCCTATTCTTTCCCATCTGTAAAATCCTTAGAAGGCAAACAGTAGCACCATGAACACACTGCAGTTATTAGGAATAGTCCAGCTATTCAGTTTATATACTGGAATGGCTGAGGGTAGAAGGGACTGTTCACTCAGGTGGGATGATTTCATCTCCCTGTTCAGCCAGAGTTCACCCATGCCCCAGGCCAACACAGAAATTCTGAAAGTGGGACTACATCCATCTGCAAAGTCAGACTAGTAATACTTCTGTGGGGGTATTACAACCTTAATAGTCTAATCAATATGCAGAACAAATCAAATCAAGGTTATCATAACTTAAAGGGAAGGCACTGCGTGTATTCATTCATACATATCCAAATGAGTAGCAGTATAATTGGTTCAGTAACTTTATAGCAGTGTCTTTTCCCCTTGTTTTCCCTGCACTTCCCATATCATTCCCTGACATGCACAAAATTAGAGCAGTAGCCTAAGTGCTGCAGATGCACAGGAACATCCCTGAGAAGCTCAAAAGCTACAACACAGCAACTCTGTGGTAGTCATTCAACGACCTGTCATACTTGCTCTTCTCCATTTCTTCTGCCAAGTAACAGCAGAAGCACACAGAAGCACAATTAGGCCAATCTGTGGATGTGCCCTTATCATGACCACTTGGAGTCAGTACATAAGAAGTGTTCTTCTACTCTCCCTACTAAGTATTACTGAGCTCTCTATGAAAAATAAATAAATAAATAAATAAATAAATAAATATGCATCATGCCTGCATGTCAGAATTCAATGGGATAACACTAGCAAGAACAACGAAAACTTTGAAACTTTACAGATGTATGAACATTTGCTGCATACTAATATTGGCCTTAGCAACAGTAAGGAAGCAATTTTTACATAGTAATGAACTGTTCCTCTGATACACAGCACAAAGTTCTCTCCTTCAAAATCAGGCATGTAAGTCATCTTCATCTCATTAACCTTTTCCTCAGGAAAATGTACACTGTAGTCTATAACTTAATAACTAAAAAATTCTGAATTCATGCTGCTATTACATTTCATTCCTTACTTCATAACCCAGCACAGCACTACAGTGCCTTATGCAAATCTGTTTCTCTCCTGTTATGAAGTAAAGTGGCAAAGAACACTTGGTCAAGTTTCCATGTATAAAATGAGACTTGCTGAATGTGCCCACAAGTAGTTGTTGTGTACCAGCTTCCCATTCTCAGGACAGAAGGACAAACGGTCTGCAGGAAAGCATAGTTAACCAGGATCACCAAATCCTAAACTATAAATAGGGCTTGCATTTGCACATTGCAGTGGCATAAATAGGTGTTCTAACATCAGTCTACCTTCTATTAATAGGAGGCTGTACTTGTCATTACCAAGTACATAACAGAATAACATCATGTATTCTTGCAGAACAGTTTCAAAGATGAAAAGCCTACTCCTTCATCCTTGTAGCTGTATATCATTAGATTCTGCTATACAGTGGTCATATTTCTACAGGTCCCAAATTGGAGCGATAGAAATTTCTCAAAAATGTGTCAAAACATTTTTTCTTAATGCTTCTTCGCGCACCTGTTTAGCCATCTTTCAAACAGCTCTACCACATTCCACTGTACAAACAGAATTAAGATATGGACCAGATCCTGCAACTCTTACTTGTTTGTATAATCCCTCAGACTGTCACTGTATAGAAACCAATGAACTTCTAATAATAATAATTTTTAAAAAGCACATTAATATAATAAGCACGTGTGAAAAATACAGGATTTTCTATATAATATTTGTACTGAATTCTATACACACTTATCAATATCAAGACCTGAATCCTTACATCTGACTTTATTTCATCCTAAAAATCTTCTGTGTATTTTACATATCAATTATCCTGATATTTAATCTCCTCTAAAGACAGAGGAATTCACTATGTTTCTGTGTTTAGTTTTACAGGAGAGAAATAACCAATATAATTACCTATTTTCCTGTTAGCAGTTATCACTATTCCATGTTGTGAGAATATAGCCACCTTTAACAGAGCTCTTACCACAACAGTTGTGTGAAATTGTCCTTTGTTGATTAAGGAAGGGACCAAATACAGTGCACATTCAGAGTCAACGCTTGCATATGTTTCACTAATATAATTAACTTATTCTGGACTTAATTACAAAAAAAAGAAAAAAAAATCTGAAAAATAATTTCTAAAGTTTTGGATATTACTTTCACCAGGATAGGAATGTTACAAAAATAAGTTTATATACAGAAGGTTTAGATAAGCAAGCCTGTATAAAACCACTAGAAAGCAACCATTTTGTAGGAGAGAAATATCAGTCTGTCCCAGAACACAGGAACAGAGTGGCTTATTAATTTGTTGGGGTTTTTCTGCCAATTGCATACAAAATCTATAAAATTATCATGTCACTGCACACAAATAATTATGTATATGGAAATGACATTACTTCTTAAAAAAATCAGAATTTTGCTTTCAGATATGACTATGCAAATGGTTGTATAGTTTAGAGGTCACATCACAAGAGCTTGGCTAAGCAGCAATATCGCTATAGATTGACTATTACTACCTTTCAAGCAGATAAGCAGAGTTTTTCACCTTCTACTAATTTACTGTAGCAAGTACTTTAATTTTTCTGCTCTGCTACACCATTATGCCTAGAAGTTGCTCTCAGTTGTTAATTATTTTTTTAAAAAACAAAAATACTAAAATATATTGTTTATACTTTCAAATTCCCCATACTACCAAACAATGTATTTCTAGAATATATGGTATAAAAAAAGAAACAAATAATGCTGACAAATTCTTCCTGTATTCCTGAACATTAAACTGAGATTTTAGGCAGTGTCCCTCTATTGTAAGAAAATGTAGAAAATAAATCATGAAACCTTTTAAAATATTTTAAGCTTATGTTGTGTATTGCATGTTCAGCTTCCGTTATCCATGGACTTTCAGAACTCCTAGGAATCTACAGAGAAAATGCTGAAGTGGCAAAGCAGTTTCTGCAGAAAATGCTCTTTCCTTGGTATGCAAGGATAAACTGTTATTCCTAATAAGAGAGAGCCTGATCTACCATATCTTCTAACAAGCAAAGCCAAGCCTTTCCCTGCCTCCTCTCACCCGCAATTTAAAGATACTTTGATCTTAAAGCTGGGAAGACACTGACTTCATTCTCCTGCTCCCAAGAACATCTTCTCTCCTAGATTCCCCATTATGTTCATATCCAATGTCAGCAATGATGTTGACACCCCAATTTCATAGGAAACTTCTAGGAATGTGGGAAGGCAACCACGTGATATTCTGTCCCACTCTCTCTATCACACAACCACTACCCCCTTATCTTGTGTGTGTAGCTGATGGGAACACTCCTGTGCAATTCCCACATTCTCCAGCGCTATCATCTCACCCATCAATAGGAAAAAGTAAGTTCAAGCACAGGTTGCAGCATGAGTGAAGTCATTGTTTAATAGGGATATTTTTCTTCAATTTAGTGACATCGCCAAAGACCAAAATTTAAGGACTGCCAAATGCCTACTGATTTTGAGACTTAGTTTGCTTTCCTTTTGCACTCACACACACTTGCATTTTTTTCATAGGTGGAAACACCGGTCTCTGTAATAGACTTCTATGGGTGATGGGAGACATTGTCTATTGACTCCACTGTATCAAAACAAACAAAGTTTATATATGTGTAGTTCAATAAAAAGCAGTTACAACGCAATTAGTAGAAAAAATGTAGATACTCCTTATGGCAGTAAAAACATTGCTTGCTTGGTCCTACACCTTAAATTGGAAGTAGAACTTCCACTTTCAGTGAGGTATTTGTTAGAATCAAGTGAAACCACCCTGCTGAGAATATGGTTGAAGAAACAGCACTTTTCATCCTAAGAAAGGCCTTCAACAGAAAACAAAGTGTAATGCCAAGACTAAAACACTCGCCACTTTTGGACAATTCTCTTTGGATAGGAAGAGGATCAAGCATTTAACTACACACAGAAACTTTTCTGCTCTGCTCTACTTGAGTTAAAGAGTAATTCAGCAAAGAATAACCTAGCAAAACAGCAATGTAACTCCCCCCATCCCCTCAAAAAATAATAAAATAATATATATATATATATATAAGGACTGACACTTTATTTTTAGCCTGTTTTCAATAGATTCTGAAATGCTCTTAAGTATTAAAAATACTGTTTTCTTGGTTGAAAATGAAATTTTCTGAACTTCTTACCATCTTATCACTTATTTCTATGAAAAAGAACTAAATGTTTCATATATTGTTGCTCAGAGATAGGTGCCTAATTCCATAATTTAAATTGTGAAATTCAATAAAGAAATGGTCTAAATCCTAAAAAGTGGTTTGTTTGTTTCAGTCTAGTAACCTAGCAATTGGACAAGTGTCTTCCCATCTCAGTCTTGAACTCTAAATATTAAGACCCAATTTGCAGAATCATTAAAAATTTACAACTGTTACGGAAGTAAAATTTAGGATCTCTAGGAAAAAACAAACAAACAAACAAACAAAAAGCTGCTCTATTATAGTAAGTTATCAGACTTGGCTCCCTCTCCCTGTAGAGTGAGCCTAACATACTTCATTTTAAAGATGAGTGATAAGTTTGGAAAAGCAGAGGGGAAAAAAAAAAAAAAAAAGATCCACAGTTCTTTTCCTCATGACAACTCTTGAAATATGTTTTGTATTTGAACAGAAAAGATGGCCTCATGCACTCATAAGATGACTTTTGAATCCTGCATTACCAGTACTAACAATACATAGCTCTTATCCAGTAGCATCAGCTCAAGAAGAAACAAGGTTTAAATTTTTCATTTGGTATGTTCCTGAAGATTTGTCAGACAATTATCATTTTTCAGTATAACTTGAATTATATACAATATATACATTTTAAAAAAATGCAACCATCCAACAAACCTTTAAGACCTGTCCCATCTCTCTCTAAATTACAATAGAGCTGTTAGGGTATTCTATCACTTCATTTAATGTAATCCCTGCTTTTGCATGCATATTGAGGAATGCTTCTCAGCCAGAGATGCAGCAGACAGTCACTTGCTACTGCTATGGCATGTTTCTTTGCTAAATTATAACAGAATAATCAGCATAGAACTGCTGCCATTAAGATAGGAAAGTTCATTAAGACAGGAGCTCAGTTTCCTAGAAAGTTGTCTAGAAGCATCTTGCTGGTTCAGCTGGAGTAAGCATTATAATCCTTCTAGAGATGTATTAATTCAGAAAAATAACTGGCCAGAACACCTACATTGATTTTAACCCAAAAATGACAAATAAAGCCCAGTTTAAAAGTAGTAGACTTTATTTTGCAACTAGTTAACATCTTACCTGACAGTAAATTCACGCAAAGATTGTTCAAGTCATCTGCCTGACTTCCTGCAACAATTACAACAATTATTGCAACAGAAAACACTTTGAAAAATAAATAAATAAATAAAGAGAACATACGAGCAGAGATATGGGAATCTTATTAAAAACCTATTGTAAAAATTTTTATTCCAAGGTCTCCCTACAAAGCAGAATATCAATCTGCTTTTCTCAATCTCGAGCTAAAAAATCTGCTGCAGTTATGCAGTTATTCTCTGTTTTACTATTTTTGGTATCACATCACTGAATTCTTTGGAGAAACAATTCTTTGGAGATCCCACTACAGGCACAGAATCACCAGTACAAATTAAACACCAAGGATTTTATTTTTCAGTTTAATGAAAACCCTAAGTATTAAAAATATAAAATTTAAGCCTAATTATGCACTTGTGTGTGTCGTGTATTAAATAATGCAGATAAAATTCTGGATATGGCCAAAACAGCCATATCAGAGCTACTGAAGGCAAGACTCCAGATAATCTATTTCTATCACGCAGAACTAGTTTTAGCAACTCAGTTCTGTGCAAATACATCCAGCTGAAAAACCCACCATTGAAACCATGCCAGAAATTGACAGGACTAAAGAGAAGCAGAATTACAAGCTCTAATAGGAAGCCAATGAGGTAGGAAGGCTTTAATGTGTTCCATTTGTTAGAGGTTTGTTCTGCTGCAGATGCTGAGCTATGTCTGCTTGTAAGTCAAGCAAACTGCAGAGGTGATAAGGTATATTCTCAAAATCTACTGATTAGTGATTTCATATTTGAAGGTAATGCTGCATGCCAGCTTGGTTCTGCATTATTTTTCTTATTAATGATATTGACAAGAAAAACTGCTCATAGCTGTGCAACTTCAGAGGCAGTTTTCTGAACTTTCATTTTAGTGATGGGTTATGATCATGGCCAATTCAAAGTTCATTATGGGAGAAGTCAGCCACTGCTAAAAATGGTAACAGCTCTTGCCTAAGTGCAAATACTAACTTAAAAAAGGAACAAACTTCACAAAGAGCTTTGTAGTCTGAACCCAAACATTGACTGATGTTGTCCGTCTCATCATTTCAGTCTCATCAGAGTTCAGTCTGTATGGCCTGGCACATGTGCATTATTGTATTATTGTAAAAGGCACTGGAGGTGCCTTTTCATAAAGATGGGGCTATGCAAGGATAGGGAAAAGAGGATTAATAGCAGCAAGGAATCAAGAGTCTTTTAAAGAATCAAATAAGGAATTATTTTTAAATAAAATTAGTCTCAGTCCTAGCCAAGTTTAAAAGCAAAAAGACATAGTCCAAAGTAAAAATGCTTTGAAAATCTGAGTATTATCTTAGCACTGCTATGTTATCTTTCTACATACAATTTATTAAACATTTACACAAAAGCTGTAAGAAATATTTTTGTTTTATAATTTAATTCTAAAAAGCTTTTAAAAGGCTTGTAGAGAAAATCCTGTAACACGCAAAGTTAATGCTACACTATTAAACAAAGCAGGCCACAGACTCCTCTTGCCTTAGGAACCAAGCAGCACAGCACAGCTCGGTTCACACCCATGTGTCTGCAGTGACTTCCTCTACTCAAAATAACCCCGATACATCCCAGCTTCCCGCCAGGAACAAATCCCTCATGGTCAACAAATCCCTCATGCCCAGCCAACAGCTGAGAGATGGTTCATCAGCAGGAACCAAAGTACGTGTTGCTGAACAGTGTAAATGCTGGTACTCAAAGACTGTGTCTTGGACTCTTCTTTAATAGCAAAGTCATAATTAAAGATTCTTTGCATCATTCAGTATTAATGCAAGACTCAGAATAATACTAATATGTCTCAATCACTCACAATCAATGCAATGAGTCTAGAATAATGTCCATTACCAGATTATCCATCTGTTTATTTTTTTGAAAATACTTGATTTTTTTTTTTTATAACGTTACACTTCACTAGGTCTGTTGGATTTTATTTATTTATTTATTTATTTTTGCACAGCGAATATACAGATGATGATATATTTTATTTTCATGTACTTGTTTCACGAAGGGTTTTTTTAATCTTTTTCAGGATTTAAGCAGTCATTCTACATTATCCTCTCCAGTTCACTTTTTTTAATCCTTGATTAGCATGGAATAATCTCTCCATAAGTGAAAATAAATTCAATCAAAATGAAGAGTTCCTTCAGTGGGAGAGATTTTAATAGTGTTCAGGGAACTCAGACAACTGGCACTGCATTATTTCCTGGCAGTCTCTTTCGCTAAGCCTAGAACACTGCCATAGGGAAAGTGTTTGCATATTTCTGGGATTAACTGGAGGTGGGAGAGAAAGGGACAAGGGGACCAGTAGCAAACCAGAACATGCCAAATTCTTCGTAATAGAAAAAAAAATCACTCAGCAACATGCCATTGCTATGCTTGTTTCAGATGACTTCACTGGTATTTTTGAGTATTCCCATCTACAACTGAAAAATAAAATAACATTAAACAAGTGGTGGACAAGCTAATTTTATTTTATTTTTTTCCTCCATGAAGAGCAGCCATTTGAAAATACTAAGCAGCACTGACAGCATTAATTTTTAGTGTGTCACAACAAGGTCAATATGTTACTTACTTTACAATTCTTTAGATAATAGATGAGATATGTTGAAGCAGCTTTTGGTTCATTTGGTATTAGCCTCATTATGGCTTTAGCTGGCACATGGGATCAATATTTCTGAACATTACATTATTCCCAAATAGTCGGAAGGGCATATTGTTTATTTGGCTGCCTAGTGCTTTCTCACACAGGAGCCTATCAATTACATTACGGCACGAAAACCATTGCCAACTAAAAGGACTCCTAACAGCTCCGGTGGTGTGGTTGCTTCAGAGTTGATTATTCAAGAGCAATCAAAATATTAAACCTAGTAAATAATATTTATTGTGGGGTTGGTTACTATTGCAATCTCTTTTTCAGCTTTGCAAGTCTACTTGCCATTGACTTTAAATATTTATTTTTATGAGGTATTGCAGGATTCCCTAGAATCTACTTGATTTCTGTTGCCAACAGTTAAAGCCTTTGGCAGAAATTATCCATTTAAGCAAATACAGCAGCTAGGCAGGAGATGGAATTACATTACTTTCTTTCAGCTAGTTATGTTCTTGCCCAGTGTGTCCATTATTGTCCAGAAGCTTTTATAAGCACCATTACCCTAGACCCTTTAGAAACTGTCTGCATTGCAAGGTTAAATCTCTCAGCTGCACTAAATCTCATTTCAAACAACCTCATTGTTATTACATATGCATCACTATTACAGACACTCATTGTGCATCTATAGTTAAAGCTGAGTTGTGGTTCCATAACAAATATCAGCAGCAGAAATTTGATCTGCATTCAGAAATGTCTCCCTTCATCTCTCCATTTAGGTTTGTAATAGACTTTTTCTTTTTCCTTCTTAATGAATCATTTTAAACAAAGAAAAACTTTCCCGAGTTTAGAATTTATTTCAACTATAGTATGAGAACCTGAAGAAGCCAATGGATGCCATAGTGCTTTCATACATAACGAGTCACAGAACCACAGAACCATCTAAGTTGGAAAAGAGCTTCAAGGTCATCATGTCCGACCATCAACCTGACCTACTGAGTCCCATTATCCCCACATGCCCCTTAGTGCAACATCCACACTTCTCTTAAATACTTCCAGGGATCCATATCCCACTTCCCTCAGCAATCCATTCTGATAATACCCAACCTAAACCTGGCCTGACACAACTTGAGATCATTTCCTTGTGTCCTATCACTTGTCACCTGAGAAAAGAGACTGACAACCTCCTCACGGCGACTTTCTATCAATTAGTTTTAGAAAGCAATGATGTCTCCCCTCAGCCTCCTTTTCTGAAGACTGAACCACCCCAATTCCATCAGCCACTCCTCATAACCTTTGTTGTTTAAACACACACACACACACGCACAATACACATCTTTGCATTTTCTATTTTGAAAATGGAACAGAGAAGATTCAAGTATATCTTACCAGCTGAATGATCCTGTTACTAATAAACTGACTACAGTATTAAACCTTGCTAGGTTGGCACTACTGAACTGCCATTGAGGGAAACCTCTTCAGAGCAACAGCCATTCCATGGGATAGCAAAGTCAAATGACCATTAAAGGTTAAATAACAACATACTCCAGTGTAGCTGTATTTCTTGCAAAAAAGCAAACTTCTGTTCATATGAACTTCCCATGAATAGCTCTAAACAGATGTTTTTTGAATGAAAGAACTCCTTTTTGAGCTACAGAGTATCACCACAACCACAGTGGAGATTTTGGCTACAAAGCCCCGCTCTGTGTCACCTCCCAAAGTGGACAAAGTCTTTCCATTTGTAAATCAAGTCTACACATGAGAAAGCTATCTCTTCTTGTGGTCCACAATCACTTTTCATTTTTTTATTTTATTTTATTTTTCATAACACAGCAAGACATTTAACACAGTGAATTCCTCCTCCTGTCAGGGTAGGTAATCACACACACAGGTAACAAATGGCATCTACAAGACCTTTCCCTTTCAGCCACAGCCACTGATACTACAAGCAAAGATTGTCATCAGCTTAGGCAAAATCCCTAGGAGCTTTTGGTCTTTCTGCAGCTACCCCTACCATCAGGGTTGGAAGGCCTCACTGCTTTCCTTAAAAAGGGTGTTAAACATGAAGGTAAGTAGCATAGTCAGGATGAAAGGAAGAATAGACAGAATATGTTTACCACAGAGGTATCATGACATAGCCTCCATGGATAGGCCTGAGACAAGGCAAACCTTTAGACAACCTGGAAAATGCAAAGTGTATGCAGACAGCACATAAAAATCCAAGGCATCTTTGTCAGGTATAATCTGACAGATAACTGAAATGACAGAGCCATGAAGATAGAATCAAAGAGAAATGAAATTTGTTAAGAGAAACTATTCAGAACAATAGTGAAGAAATTCTTCTCTTGCTACAGTGAAAACCAATAATTACACAAGGAAGGCCAGCTTAGGGGAAGAATAATCAAGTAATTTGTTCCTGTGAATCAGTGTGGTTACTTTGACTTCAGCAACAAAATGAACTTTAAATACAGAGATAAAAAGACTTTTGCATATACTGCAAAAGTTTGGCCTAGTTGTCTGCTAAGTAATGTGTATAGATGAAGTATGAGGGAATGTTTCTACTGCTTTAACAAGTCCTTCTAAGGAAATCTCTCATTTAAATCAGCCTGGAAGTTTCAAGGCTTGCCTTAATCAACAGTTTTAGTGCAAGTGTGAAAGCTTGAAAAACACCTGTTACATTTAAAGAGACAGAAAAAGTCTGCATTCAAATGTATTATAGGGCTATTCAAAAACTAACAAGCAAATAAACAAAACAAAAAAACAACTTACCCTGGAAAACACCTAGGTCACTCTCCTGCCCTGAAGCAGAACCAATTATCCCTAAAGAGAGAATTTGTCTTGAATATTTTTCTTATAGTTTTTCAGAAACCAAACCCCACACTAGTCGTCATGTATACCATTATTTTGCCATCCCTTTAATTTTTATTTTTTTTTTTTTCTGTCTGCTGTGTACCAGGAATCATCCTAGTTATCCCTTTGACCTTCCAAGATGGAAGTATGCATTTCTTCCCTTCTTTGAATGAGGCCCCAAGTTGGGTATCAACATTTTTAATCATTATTAATGCAACTCTGACAGTTTGGCACACCTTGCTCTTGCCTTCAGAGTCCGTGACCAGTGACAACAGTCTTTCCAAACCAAAATACCCTTTAAACACATAAACAAAGAATGATTTAAAGAAAATTTGAAAAATTAACAATGATAAAAAAAAAAAAAAAAAAAAGAAAGTTTGAAAATGAAAATGTTAGTACTTCTAACAACATCTTTTAAAATGTTACTAACGAGATGTTTATGTTAAGGTTGAAGTGAGTTGCAGTTCTTGGGAGCTACAGGGCAGCTTGCAGCTGGGCAGGAGGTAGAAAGCACAGAATTAATGAAGCAGGAATATGGTCTCATCTGCTTTTAATATCTCTAGTAGTTGGTGTTTTCTGTAATTATTTTCCATTCTTGTTAGTTTACAAATAGACTTAAATCAATACCTAAGTCAATGTTATCCTTATAGCTGATATTAGATCTTATACAGTCTCAGAGTAATTTCCCTTATTTAAGAATGTTACTTGGTTATGATAGGCCTGCCTCACTTCTGCAGCATCATTACCAAGGAACAGCAATAACAAATCTTAAAAAAAAAAAAAAAAAAAAGCATTTAATTCACTCCTCTACTTTCCAGTCTCTAAAGTTGCACATAATACACACAGTGCCGAGTGGTTTTCTAAATGGTTGACTGCCAGTAAAAGATACTCTCATCATCAGAAAGGAAAAGTTACTAAATTAATTGCTGATTCAATTTACTTCTGTATTTACCATTCTTGGTATTTTTTAATTTTTTTTTTTTTTTTTTTTTTTTAGAAAAGAGGATGTGAACATTCTGCACATCACCATCTCAATTCAACCTAAGAATTAAAAAAAGATACTCCACAACTACACCAATATCAAACTATATTTCCACAATCAGACTTATTCTTCTTTCTAGAATTACTCTTCTCCTCTGCCCTCCTTTTATCTCTCCATCCTTCCCTACCAGCACACTGAAATGCACATAACCTCCCAAGGATAATGGCTCTGTTCCACATCAAACACAATATCACTTCTGCCAGTGGTTATCATGAAGAGAAGCTGGCCTGTTCAGCCTTGCAATATTATCAAGATTTAACAGACTATGTACAAACACTTTTCCTCCTACCTCTGCCAAGATTATTAAAAAAATAATTGTACTTTACTTCCCTGTCAAAAAGAAATTGGTAGTCACTTGCGAGACTTTTTTTTTTTTTTTTTTGTCTCCCTTCCTTTACTATGGACCACAAGTGTCTCCTCCTGGAGTAACATGGGTTTAAAGTCTATGTTAACAACATATACTCATGGTAGGTTATGATGAGGTAAATGACCATTACCAGTAGGTTTTTCAGTCTTTTTTCACAACTTCGTTCTGCTTCTCCTTGGTTTTATTTTACTTGTCCCAAGCCAAGGGAGGGAAACAACGCTTTCTGAGGTCTCCCCAGCTGCCCACTTCTATGATTCTACAGAGGCAATTATGCTCTTAGGAAATGGTCCAAAGCCAATTATAAAGCAAATAATCTCTAGCAATTTTATGGGTTTTATTACAGTACATCATTTTACATAACAAAGTGGTCTTGACTTAACTTACTGTGTACTTGACTGAAGCAGTAAAAATAGTATGGACATAGTATTGTTATTGATAATTCCTCACTATAACAATAATATTTATGTCAAGATATTGAAAACCATTTCATTTTGCTATGAAAACAATGCAATAACTTTCATTAATAGACATGAACATGCCCCTTTTTCACTCCTTCTTGGACACACATAAGTACCATTTCACACAACAATTTTTAGAAGGTAGGCATTTACTCCAACAAATTCCATTGTTAAAATTACATTAGTTTCAAACCCTCATTGGAGTTAGGAGCACTCAAAAAGCAGTATATGAGGGAACCTAAACACTGTATCAGAAAAGGGACAAAACCACAGTTTCAATTTAGACAACTCAGCCCAACCAATATGAGATGGCCAATCATCCTGCATTTACATGACTGATTTACAAGGGAATTATCATGCTACTTTTCACATTACAGTATTTCTTATCCACCTGTTCTGGTCCTTTCCAGCCTACTGACAAAAAGGTATAAAAAAAAAAAAAAAAAGTTTACATTAGCCTTACAAAAACACCCTAAAAACAACTCCCAGTCCAGTGGCTTTCTCAAGACACAAATGAACAATAAATTTGTATGACTGAATGGTCATAGAGTCCTTCCCAGAATCTATTAAGACAACATCTGTTTACTTATAGGATGTAATTAAGCAGTTTGAGAGGTCTAAACTTTCCTCCTTTCAGAACTGGAGTAGAGATAACTGAACAATGACACACCACAAACCCTTCAGGACATCACTTCCCCAACGTGCTCAAAGTCCATTTGAAAATTGCAGTCTTCCAGTACCTGTCTGCCTGTATCTACAAAAGACAGAAGTAAAATATTGTAATGAAGTTCATAATCTTAAACTATTTTTTTCTATCTCTTCACTTGTTTTTCAAAAATCTTATTTGACTTTTACCCTACCTCTATCTCAACAAGACTAAAAACAAAACAGCAATACAACTGTGAAAAAATTTCTTCTGGACACCAAAACATAATCCATACCAGTTCATGACACATACACCAGGTCATACTCAATGCATACTCCGCTGCATACTCAAAACACAAGTCACCATCTGCAGCACTAAAGAGAGAACAGATGGATGTATTAAGATACTTCTGCAGCACAGAGGAAAAAAATGGTAAATTATTCAGGGAGAAAAGCCATAAGGTACTGCATTCCCCTGGATGCCTACTGAGCTAGTTTCTCAGCACGGGCTCTGCCTTTCTATTGGGATTAGCTGGATTCTTCTATCCAGTCAGGAGTAGTCACAACAACATATTAAAATGAAAGGACCTTTTGCAAGCACATGCTTTTCCCTCCTGCCACATGTCTTGCAATCAAAACCATGTTTGCTTGCCAGCTGAGATGCAGAGAACATTTTGAAGCCAGTTACAAAAGAAACCTTGGCTGCATATGGGGTAATAGAGATGAGATTGGATGAAACAGCATAATCCGTGTCATATACTGCTAGAAATGAGGCATCTTTAGAGATGGCCATCTGTATTACAATACTTCACTTAATATCAAGGTTTTTCTCTACATCTCATGTGACATTTGAAGAGTTTTTAACACTCTAATGATATATGAGTTATATGTTGTGCATTTTAATAAATGCTATAAAAGACAAATAAAGCTTCCTATATATGGAAAAACTGTAACCTTTATTTAAGACATCTGCCTTTAGAGTATAGAAACACCAGTGAGGAATCAATAAAATGGACAGCATCTGTTTTCTTTCTCAGCTTGAAACTACTATTCCCTCAAAATGGGACTGACAAGCTCACAAAGACTCCTCTGGAAGGAGGAGCTGATTACGTCTGCTCTAGAGAGTACACTGAAGGATAACAGCTTTTTAGCTCAGAATAAGGCATGCAGAGTTTGATAGAAAGAGGCAGAAAATGAGACCAAACAGGGAAAAAGCCCTCTGCATAGTAAAGAGATTCAGATGTTTCTGAGAGGAACAGGAATGAAACACACAACCAGGCCTTCTTGGTGGACTACACAAAAGAAGAGCACACAGGCTTGCTGCAACACAAAAGACATTAAACCTCACAGGTAGGTCCAGACAAAGGAGATGGGACAGAATAAAAGTTATTTAACAAACCCATTGGCTTTTCTTATCTACTCTTTCTAAGGATCTTTTAAACAAAAAGTTAAATAGTTAAGTTTTGCTCTTAATAAAACCTTTTCTAAAAATAATTTTTAGAATTATACAGTTCAGGTTGAAAAGGCCACAGGAGATCCCTTGTTCAGTCTCCTGCTCAAAGTAGGCTTAACACTGAATTCAAGCCAGGCTGTTGAAGGATATTGTCCTTTGAGTGTTCTTTGAGACACTCACTGTAACAAAAAATAGATTCACCTCAGATCAATGTGTAAAGGTAATAAATACCGTTCATAGGTACAGTTTCCTTATTTTGAAATAGGGATTTTTTTTTCTCATCTCAATGCACCACACTTTTTTCTTTTTTTCTTTTTTTTTTTTTATATATATATATCACCTATGACCTATCATATCTGTGATATATAACTTAACACTAAAAATCCTCCTGTTTCTGTCTGAGGACTCTCCATTTTACCATGATTCTTACCAAACCAACCAGAGAAGTGGCCTCTACTGTTTCACTATAATTTTGTGGATGCAACAATATACTTTACAGCTCTTTTTTTGTTGTTTTTGTTGTTTTGTTTTTTGCTGTTATTGTTGTTATTATTGTTTGATTGTGTTGTTGTTGTTTTTAACAGAAACTCGTTGGAACACACCACTTTGGCCAGAACTGTCAGATTCATTCTTTCAACAATAAAAGCAAGCTTTTGGAAAGGTTAGAAGAAACTGGTCAAGGGACTTTCAGATTAAAGGCAATTTAAAGACTGCTCTGATTTAAAATGTGTTGCAAGATGTTCCTTTTTACCTGTACCCAGAAATCAAGTGTTATTAAATCAAATGTTCATCAAATGCTTGAATGAATCTTCAAAGTATTTTAAGATAAAGGTCATTATGCATTCCTCAATATACCATACCAATCACTGCTGCAAGTTAGAAAAGGGAAAGATCACTAAATAAGTAATGGGGACAAGTTTTCCAGATGTGCTACCATCTGTACTACCATCACATTCATCAGTGTGTATCTATACTATTAAGAAATAGCACTTATCAAATCTTGTTTGGTTTTAGTCATTATGTGGTATGAATCAAAAAATATCGAATAAGAGCTGTCTTCACTCCCATTCTTCTGTCAACAGTGACAGCTAACCAGGTGCAAAAAAACTCCTTGAGAGCTATTGCATCTGCATGTCCCAGACTCACAGCAGGAGTATTTGTTAGGTTGATTGCCTTTCAAAACAATGACTTCAGACAACTGGTCTGTCACTTCGCTTGCATTAGACGGGCAACTAATAGGGCTGCCAAATAAGCTAGAATACACAGCTCTTGCAGGACCAAGTTCAAGCTTTAAGTTTTCTTAGTTTCTAAACAGGGTTCATAAAATAAATAAATAAATAAATACACTCTTTAGTTTACCACAATACATTTTGATTAGTTTATGAACCAACATGAGTACATAAAACTACAGAGAGAAAATTTGTTGTTTTATTTTCTCATGTAGTAGTTCACTGAATAAATGTTCCTTCTCCCAGTTGAAGTGTTCATGTAGTAAAATGAAACACATAGTAAGAGTCACAGAATTTATTTGTTGGTGACCAAAATACAACAGCATTCTTCGAAATGCTTCAAAATTGTCTGGTCATTTCTGAATGGTAGGTTTTATGGATTTGCTAATTGTCTCCATGATGGCTTCACTTATGGTTTCCACAGCCTTATTTCTTTTTCTTGCCAGGAAGTCTATTCTGTTGATTTCTAGATAAGCTCTATTTTTTCCTGTCACACATCTTAAGGACTGAAGAAGCAGAACAGCTGGGATATTAAGGGAGCACTAAGCAGAACAGTAGGAAGGTAAATGGAAGAGCAGCAGCCAGCAAACAACCAAAAACAGATGAAAAAACTTGGTGAATCACTTCTTTCTTAACTCAGCACTGACCTACATGATGTTGAACTGCATAATATGTATATTTATATTTATATATATAAATAAGTACTGATTTATAAAAATATACATGAGATACTGGATCTAGGAGCTAAACAGGCTCTTAGATTTCTTAAAGACATACTGTATAGACCAAGAGTATCAATAAAATTTGTCTGTGCTTTAGAGTTTACTGCAGGATGGTCAGGAACCAGAAAAAAGAAATCACCGCCCACATCCGTACTTCATAGGGTCTCTATCATAATATAGAAAGTGTCCCCTGTTTCTCTTTTCCCAAGGTATAAGCTAAGGATTATTTCAAGGGACAAAAACCTCACCAAACAGCAGAGCCAAATACATAACTTGCAACAAGTTGCAGCATTCATTGCATATACATTTGTAGTCACTTTTAACAGAAACACCAACAGTGTTAAAATTAAGTAGTTTTAGGTAAAATATTGTTCTTCCACATTTAACTGTAGCAATAGATTTTAGCTTTTTTGATATTGTCAGAATGTTTGAAAATGATAGGTAGGTTTGTTCTATTTTTACCATTTCCTCTGGACATTACACTAACCTTGAGGGTTTTAAAAATAAACACAAGGTTTACTACTAAAACCTTTAAGTTCCTGTATAAAAATGCTACTGTATTCTTTTTATGCATCGTTACATGCCATAACCTCTTTAGACTGCACCAGCAGAGATTATTGCTACCCACCTGATGGATACCTTTCTTTCTCCTCGTTTTCTACTTTCAAAGAGAAAAATGCATCTGAAGTTTTCCAGGTGCTGCTTTTGTTAGCTTTTTTTTTACCTTTATGTGTGCAGTGAATAGCATTGAAACATGCAAAGCTCAACTAACAAATTACACTTTGGTGCAAGATTATTCAGGATAGCAGATTATATACAGAAGGTTTTAATTTAAGAGACATTCCACTCACACACTAGTTTTCTAATAGCCAAATACTCAGAAGATCCCAATAGTCCATGCAGGATGGCTTGTGGTGTGTGACATGCAGTTTCATGGAACAGCAGCTACTGAATTCTTACTGGGTCCTTCATGGACTGGCAACCTGGTAGGTTTTGGATGAAACTTTTATATAGCTTATCACTTCATAGTGACCGAGAACTTTTGCCTCATAATCCTGTGCCACCTCTGAGTCACTGAACCATATACTGCTTATGTCTTCACCCTTTGTGTTTCCTCAGCTAGCTCTAGGCTGCCCTTCGTTTTAGGCTGTCTTGTGTGTCCCTAAATTGAATGTTACTGAAAAATTGCATGTAGATGTTCTTTGATCTTATAAAAATACTGATCTAAATCCCATTGATACATCTCATTCTTTTATCCATCCCTTCTTTCACTGTTCATTCTGGTGCTTTCACACTCAAACATTCCCATTCATACTTCCTTTATACCAACAGCAACATTTCTGTTGCATATTTCTACAACCTTTTCACTTCATGTAATGCTTCAGTCATATGTGTCTACTAAGAATCAGTGTCATTCTTTCCAGACTGGAGTCCTGAAACAAAGAATTAAAAAGTGTCTATCGTACATAGAAGCAAATATGAAATATCCAGAGACTCAGAATGATGCTAAACCTAGCTATAGTTCTTAACAAAATCACCTCTTTCAAGACCATAAATTTATATATGCAAACAAAGGTTACGGTAAATATAATCTCCTGGTCATGTGATTACCCCAATACCTTGATTATCACTAGGTAAGCCTTTTTATCTTTTAAATCACAAGTAAATCACTCAGATGTCCTCAAGGTTATCAGAGGATCAAAGGAAAATAAATGTTTGATGAGAGTTCTGAGTTTTATTTGTATTTTGTGTGGATTACTGATTTTTCAATAGCTTAAAAAAAAAAAATCACCCAAAAAAATCACAAAAAAAGTCACCAAACAAGTGCAATACATTCTCTAGGGCCTCACTATGATGCTGTGACAGTGATAAGTTTGAAGACAGCTTTGCTGTCCCCAATCACCCCCAATCCTGTGTATATTCAAAATAATTTGCCCCTTGTTTGGACCAGTGAGAGATCGTATCATGCATAGATGTTTTAAGATAATATATTGGCCTACGGAGTTAATAAAATCACCTGAGTCAAGTAGTAATGCAGTGTACTTTGTATGCTTTAATTTTCAAAATAATTTTAAATTATTATTAAATAAATAATTTTAAATAATTGCAAAATATTATAGTAACTTTACTCAAGTTATTTTCATGTACACGTTCAAAAGACACAACCCAAAATAACCTCAGACTTAGTTTCTAAGTGGCTCATTATTTAAAAAGAAAGAAAAAAAAAAAAACCTTCTACAGGCACTACATAATCCTATCATCAAGCTGGCAATCCTCAAATCTGAAGTTTGAGGCCATTGTACAACCTCTTTATTGACAACCTCTGTGACAGGACAGAAAGCACCTTCAACAAGCTTGTGAATGATACTAAATAGATGGCAGCAGTCAATATACTGAAAGGTGGGGTTACCTTTCAGGGACCCTGAATATCCTGCACATTGAAAAAAAAAAATTCTACGTGTTTTGTGTAGCAAATGTGATGCTATAGAAACTTCACGAAGTTCAACATAGGCAAGTGCAAAATTGTGCATCTGGAAGCAACAGAACAGGCTGAGGATGTCTGTCTGGGCAGCATCTTTGAAGAAAAGGACCTAGGTGTCTTGGTGGACAAGAAGTTTAGCACGAATCTATTCCATGGATTTGCAGCTAAGAGGACTAACCACATACTGAACGGCCTTAGCAAGAATATAGCCAGCAGATCAAGGGAATTACTCTTGATTAAGCAATTGTGAGACAGCATCTAGAGCACCATGTCTACTTTTGGCCCTCCTGGTCATGAAAGACATAGGTGTACTATAGCAGGTCCAGCAGAGGTCCATCAACATGGTTAGGAGTCTGGACCATGATTAGGAGTCTATTTGTGAGAAGACTCTGAGAGAGCTGGGTTAGTTCAGACTGAAATAGAGATTGCTAGAGGTGTGGGGTGAAGTTTATACATGTGTCTCTCTTCTCTCTTCAAATAAACCCTACCAAAAAGTAGAGCATAAGATGGATGGAGCAAACTCCCCTCAGGCATGCACGGTGACAGAATTAGAGTCAATACATACAAGTTGCAACACGGAAAATTTCAGTTAAGTAAAAAAAAAAAAAAATTAAAGACCTACATACACACTCTGTCCCTTCCAACCTAAATGATCCTATGAATATAAAAGAACTCTATGCAATCATATCATTCTCTCTTCATCTGAATATAATCTGGCATAAGAATACAGGCAGAAAGCTTTAGTTGAGAACAATAATAATTTGGATTTAATTTGGATTTTTTAAAAAGTTACCTAATTTATGTCAAACACATTTGGATTCATAGCCATACTTCTTTTGCAGTAGCTTAGTTCTTTCCCAGATATTTTTCAAAGCCCACATTTCTATTATTGAGAAAATGTATGCCTATATACAGCAGAAATTTTCTATATGTGTTCCTTAATCCAATTCTCCCAAAAGCCTAAGGCTTGAAGACCTTTAAAAACACCAGAAAATACCATGCTGAGAATACAACCAACGCTGACAAGAGCAAATGCAAACAAAACATGATGTACCATCAACAGTCTACATACTCTTACTATTGCCCATATAATGCTGGTCCTATATAGCAATATCTATTCTTTATTAAATACCTATGCTGTTTAATATTTAATCAGTTGTGGAAAGTTTTATTTGAATAACAACCTAAAACTGTATGAGAATTGTATTTCTAAATCCTTCTAAATGTTCAGGCATTAACTTAAAGGGAAGTTAAAATACTTTAAGTAAAAGTCTTAAGAATTTTAAAAAGCAGTACTTGTAACTAAAATTCACTGAAGTTGGAAACCTCCTTACCAACCCTTTGGAAAAAACAAATTTGTAGGCCCCAATACAGGCACTCAATTTCCACAAGAACTTAGTGACAAAGTCAGCCTTCATGGAAGTGAAAACTGTACTGGGTCTGGCTGGAATGTTAACTTTCCCAGCAGCAGCAAGTGCTGAGCTCTGCACTTGTAGCTGGAACAGCAGTGGTATCACACCAGTGTTGTGTCTACTGCTGAGCAGCAGTGGCACAGCGTTGGGACTCTCTCTAACCCTCCTAGGGGGTGGGCAAAAAGTGAGAAGAGAAACATCACTAGGGCAGCTGACCTAAACCAACCAAAGGGATATTCCACACCATGTGATGTCACACTCAGCAATAAAAGGTGGAAACAGGAAGAAGAGGGGAGGGGTGGGCTCTCGTTGTGAAAACGTCAGTCCTCCTTCCGAACTCCGGCTACGTGCGTTGAAGCCCCGCTTCAAGGACGTGGTCAAGCATCACTCATTTGTGGGAAGTAGAGAGTAATTTCTTTCCTCTGCACTTCCACATAGCCTTCATTTGTTTTATTTGTTTGTTTTCCTCCCTTTTTTTCCTTTTCACCTCCCTTTTCCCCTTTCCCTTTTTTTTTTCCCTTTAGTTAAATTGTTTAGTTCATAATAATCTTTCTTTAATTATTATTATTATTATTTCCCTTTAATTAAATTATCCTTATCTCAACCCATGACTTGTTCTTTGCTTTACTTCTTCCCCTCCTCATCTAAGGAGGGGGAGTGAGAGAGTGGTTGTGGTGTTTAGCTGCCCAGCACGGTAAAACCACCACAAAACAACTACAGTCTACTTTCAAAATTGAGGATATTAAGTTAAAAAATAAAAAATTAAAAAGTCAAAGTCCAAATCAGAATTCTTTCTAATTTTAGGACTAACCCAAATGCCACTTCCATTATGCTGCCCATATGCATCTGGCACAGATTTATAGAACAGTAGGAAAAGTCTATCTGAAGACATGCCAAGACCAAATTTAGTCTTAAAAAATCTTTAATAATTTTAAAATTTAGGTGTAAGCCTTCTGTCTTTATATTTTAACACACCTAAAATCTCTATAAAAATAAATCTAAAATTAAACAAACAAACAAAAAATATCCAGTTTCTTTTCCCCCATACTTCCCCTTGTTTTATTTGCTGGCTTGTCTGATTTATGGGAGATTTTTCGGCTGCTGTTACTGTGTTCTGACTCTTAGGCTCTATAAAGGGCTGACATCCAACTCTCTCAGCAAAGGTCACTCTGAGGCAGGGATTGGGAAGTATTAGAGAGCTTACTAGGAGAAAGAGATAATGACAAAATCCAGCATTTTAAGCCCCCTGCCATACCCCTCCCACAAGATCCTCAATGCCACAAGGGTGTTTTGTTTTGTTTTGTTTTAACCATTTGTTTTTCAACCAATAAAATGTTTTATATAATGTATAAAACAAATTATATGTTTTGCCAACGGCTCTTCATAGCTGGGTTCAGCCTTCTGGATTTCAGCTAACAAAGTACAAAACAGATTTAAAAATAATAAATAAATAAATAAACAAGCAAACCTCAGCCTGTAAAATAATTTCTACATAAGCCACTTGGTTTACAAACATCTTTTATTCTCAGAATGCAAAGTCACAGGTCAATAGTAAATTATCATGTTTTAACTTATTAGCATCTCAACACATCTAATGTCCAAAGGAGTATCGAATGTGCCTACCAGATATATGTCTAGATCTACAGTTAAAACAAACTTCTCTCCATGCGTTTCAACAAGTACACTTAATGGCTTTGAAACAGGGGAAAAAGTAAAGCAATAGCAACTGAAGATGCAAAAGCCAAATTCCAAATGATAAACCTTCACAATTCAAAGTGCTAGAAAACAAACCGCAGCAGCATTTGATAAGCTACTTGTCTGAGTCAACAGATCATTTATTTTGGAAAATATTCAGGTCACATGCAGATAATTTGACATGTTTCCCAACTATAATGTACTATTTCTCTGAAGTCTCTATAGTTATTATACTAGTGACATATTTATTTTTTTTTTAATTACTGCATATGGCTAGCTGTACAGGGTATTACAGAGTTCCAGTCAACAAAATTGCCTTTGGGGATTTTAAAAGGAAGAAATTGCTAGCTCATTTTGGTGAAGATAATAACAATAAGCAGTAACACAGTGTAGTGCTGAAACCTCCAAAATTCCAGATGGGAGTCTGTCTGCACTGTCAACCAAAAAAAAAAAAATAATAAATCCCTGGTGTGTTAGTATGGGTCAGAGGGCTAGTGTGCATTCCACATCCAGTTACTGGCAGGAAAACATGTTTTTAGAAATGCAAAGTGTGAAAGAGCAATGGGCCAGGCTTCATTGCTTCTGGGATCTTTTCAAAAGACATTCTCAAACTCTGCTACTTCCTACTTGACCAGAGAGTGTACCAGTAGAGATAACATCCAAAGAAAACACTTCTCCATCTCACATCAATATTTAATTGATGTTAATCAACATAAACAATAATGTTTAATGACATCAAACAAGATTACAACAGGAAGCCAACTCATTTTAAAATCCATTTCAACATAACCTCAGGTTATACTTATCAAAATGCCTTAATTTAAATTGTGTTGCTATTATATTGCAAAATTAAGCAAGTGTGAATTTTTTATATATCAGAAACTTGGATCTTTAACGCTTCAGTTTTTCTTTTGCCATTTTAGAGTTAACGTTCCATTTTTTGCACTTTTAATTGATTTCTTTAAAGTCAAATCAAAAGACTCATTCTTACTTTCAAAATGTTGAAATGTGCTTTTATCTATAGCTATTTAGTCATATGTCTGCATGATAAGATTTCATATCAGGTTATCATCAGTTAGAATAAAAGCAAAATTCTGATATCATTAAAGCTATAGATTTTCCTGCATACCTTACTAGGCAGAAGCTGGCACAGGCAAATATTTCACAGGAACTTTTTTCTCCTAAATCTCCATCTCTCTTCTCTCTTCAAAGAGGTTCCCCTGAGAAAACCAAAAGCATCAGTGAAAGCTTTTACCTCAGTTAGAATTTTCAGTTTCTCCTTAAATTGTAATGCCATTGTATGCCAAGCACATTGGGGTATATTTGATCTATGATCTCAGCAGTAGTATTCAAATTAAGGCCTCTGCACAGAGCAAGAAAATATTTATTGAATATTCAGTCATATATTTTAGTGATAATGTTTGTAGCTCTTATATTTTGCTTTTTTCATAAATAAATTAGCAGTGACTTTGCAAATATAAATGCTCATAAAATCAGTATTTATTTGTTTAAAAAGAAAAACGTGTAAAGGAAGTGATTCCCCAACCATTCTTGAATACTTTTTGCAAAATTCAGCACTTACAGTATGCACTGCATCAGTCCACTACCTCATATTTCATTCATCCTCAGTGGATGAGTTCTAAAGCCAGTTAACATAGCATGAGAGGCAATTATTGTCAGCTAACCTGCCTGCCACGTTAATTTAGTTATGTGAGTCATCAATTATGCTCATATAATGCAGTGTATTATTTAATCTACTGCCCCACACAAGGTCCTCATTTTGTTTCTGCCTACAGCTATCAAACCCTCAATACCACATTCCTAAAATTTAGCCAAACCAGAGTTCTACAGTGTAGTGAGTTTACATGGCAAACTTTTGGTAGTGGGGGGGCATAGGTGTGACTTCTGAAAGAAGAAAGAAGCAGCTGCCCCATGAGGCCCCATAAGAGGGCCCTGCTGCAGTCCGGAGCCAAAGCAATAAGCGATGTTGTTTGTGCCTCTGTGAGAGCATATTTAGGACAAGGAAAAGAAAAAAGAAAAATAATAAAACAAACAAACAAACAAAAAAAAACTGCAGGACGCAGCAGCTGGGAGAGTGAGGAGTGAGAACCAACACTGCAGCCCCAAGGTCATTGTAGTAGGAGGGCAGGAGATGCTCCAGGCACAGAGCAGAAGATCCCCTGCAGCCTGTGGAGAGGCCCCTGGTGGAGCAGGCTGTCCCCCTGTGGCCCGTGGGTCCCACATGGAGCAGATCTCCATGCTGCAGCCCATGGAGCCCACGTGGAGCTGGAGAAGGTGGATGTGGGCTGGAGGAGGCTGCAGCCCATGGAGAGCCCCCGCAGGAGCAGGCCCTGGGCTGGAGCTGCAGCCTGTGGAGAGGAGCCCACGCAGGAGCAGGGGATCTCGGGGGAGCTGCTGCCCACACATGGGGGACCCGTGCTGGAGCAGTTTGCTCCTGGGGGATGGACCCCGTGGCACAGAGCCATGTGGGAGCAGTTCTTGAAGAGCTGCTGCCTGTGGGAAGCCCATACAGGATCAATTTTGGAAGGACAGCGTCCCGTGGGAAGGACCCCACGTGGAGCACAGGCAGAGAGTGACCGAGGAGTGGTGGAGACAGTGCTATAGACTGACCACAGCCCCATTACCTGTTTCTATGCCGCTCAGGGGAAGGAGGTGGAAGAAGGTGGATGTCAGGAAGGTGGTTTTAGTTTCTTTCCTTTGTTTCTCACTTCTCTAGCTTGTTAGTAATAGGTAATACATTTTACTAAGCTCCCTCTTCTGAGTCTGTTTTGCCCATCATGATAATTGAGTGATCATGATAGTTGAGTGATCTCCCTGCCCTTATCTCAACCCTTGAGCCCTTTTCATTGTATTTTTCTCCCCCTTTCCCTTTGAGGAGGGGAGTGAGAGAGCTGTTGCGGTGGAGCTTAGCTGTCGACCTGAGCAAAATCACCACATACAGCTGACTGAAGGAAAGGGGGTAGATGAAATGAAGTGTGGCAAGGTCAACTGAAGGTTTATGGATTACTTACCAACACAATTACAGCGCTGACAGTAGTTCAAGGCTATTTTTAACACAATTTGAAAAATTCAGGAAAAGGAGAGAAAATGAGACTATTAAACCAAAACAACAAAGGAGAGCCATAAGAACATCCTCAGCTCTCATATTCAGATGCTACTGAATGCATTCACACCAGGAATAGAACTAATAGCACTCTTGGGTTCCAAGAGACAGCAAAAGTCAAGATGGCTCACAAGCAACATGGTTGTCTCCTTGAGAAGTTCTGAGGTAGTACTACTACTGGCAGTAGCAACTACCCAGGCTCTCTGATATGTTAGTGGATTACTGAAAATGGAAGAAAAGTATTCCAGATTAGGGATGCATCATCTCGTTCTAGCAAATTGTTTAAATAATGATAATTTAGCTGATCTGCAGATTTTCATTCAAAATATTTTTATCAATTTAATCCTACTATATGATTCGATTTCCACAAAGTTACATACCTCACTATAACATAGTCAACATGAAAACAACTTTATAATATATGGTGGCATTAAGACATTTTCATCAAAAAGTGTAAATCCCTGAGTACAAAAATAGCTTTCTCTAGGTAAAAGCAACAGCCAGTTTTACATGTTAATAAAATCCCAAATGACAAGATTATTAAGAAATGTCTATAATTTGAGGAGCCTCTTTCAAGATGTTGTTGATGTAAAACATATTTCTACCAGTTCCACCTCACTATTCTACCAATACTTTTTCCAGTAACAGGTGAAAGCTTTTATACGTGCCAACTGAAACTTCTTATTTTCAGATGCAATGCGTAACACTGACCTCTCTGCCAAAACCAGCCTGCTCACGCAGGCCCTTTTTTCAATAAATGCAAAAGATACTTGCAGATTATTTCACAAGCATTTATCCAGTGGTGAGCCATTGCTGCCAACTAGGTGCACCATAATTCTCAGAGGAACACACAACAGCATTGTTGTGGTAGGCTGAAGAGAAAAGACTTAATTTCATTACAAAACCTTTTTTCCCTTTCACTCTGTGGAAATGTATAGTTTAATATTAACACAGAATGCATTTTTCCACTGACCATCTTTTCTTGCCTCCAGATTAACACCACAGACATTTTTTCCTGCTTGTAATATCAATTAGCTTTCACACGTTAGCTGGTTCTTCCATTTATTACATACTCCACATACAATTCTTACAATCATTTTGTTAGAAGAAAAATAAATTCATGCAAACATATCTTCCAGTAAACTATTTCAATCTTAGATCAGAATGGTTATACACGGGTTATTTTAGGTTAAAAAATATTTATATTGATTTTTTAAATTGGCTGCTAAAAGGAAAAAGAGCATTAGACAGATGATCTTATCTTGGCTTCCAGAGACTTGCTATACAAGCAGATTTTCTCCTTGATGGCTAAAAAAAACAATCTATAGTTAATTGTTGCCAATTGAGACAGTCCATAGCTAGTGATTCACAAGTATTTACTTTAACCCTATAGTCCAAGTGAAAACACGTATTATATGATTGTTTTTTTTTTTTACCTACAGATGTATGTCTACATTTATTTACCTACACAGAGCAAAGGAGATGTCTTACACTAGGTGTCAAGTCTGGTAAGAAATTAATAGAAGATAGAACATTAAAGAAAATAGTAAAATTAAATTAAAAATATTGCCATGAAATAAATAAATTTCAAAACTGTGATTACACTCTCAAGTGCACTTTCCCTGCCAAGAAGGTACAATATACATATTAGCACATCATGAAATACTTTGCACATACAGAATCAGAAAGATGTTAATGCCTAATGCTCACAAATTTGAAAATTTTGTCTTTACAATATATGTCAAAATGCTTAAAAATTACGTCAAAGAACAAGTTATATGAAAGTCATCTGAGATGTTCTTCGCAGCTGACCGTTGAAGTGGGAGAGGTTTTCAACACTTATATCAATACCAGATTGTGCTAAGTATACCATTCTCTTCACATGCACTGGCACTGTGCAGTCACACAAAATCATTCTTCAGGGAAAATTTTGCATACCTGTCCTAGTATGCACACACCTACATCTACCTAATCATCCATGCACCTATAAATAGTGAAAAGTTAGTCTTCAATGCATTGGGTTTAACTTAATCACTTAACACTTAACCCACAGACCTCTGAAGAATGCTTCCTTTGAGTTTTGAAGGCTTTACATTAACTAATTGCATAAAAGTTTTCCACACGCCTTCTACAGAAGCACAAAATATTGCCAAAACAGACCTACAGGCACTATGGCAGCTGGGGATCTAAACATACTTCCAAATGAAAAGTGTGTTAAAGTTGATATTAACTGTACACATTAAATAAGAGTAAGGTATTTTTTAGAGTATTAATTTCTGTAAAGAAGTGCTAAATTTGCTGGATTCTAGACATGTTAGTTGGGAAAGTGCATCGTTAACGCACCTGTACATCGCGGTGTTGTCTCTCTCTGAAATTCCTATGACAGAGTACTCTCTTCCTCTATCAAGGACAATTCATCAGTTATAGAGAAGAATTTTTAAAAATATAGCATTATTACTCTATAAAAAGCAATAATTTGCAAATGCAACTGAACAAATATCTGTGTGAATTTTAAAAGTTCCTGATATTCCATTAAGATCACCAGGACATAAAAATGGCCTGAAAAATACTAATGTTCTAAAAGGAACTGTGTTTAAATTGATTTTAAGTCAAAATAATAAATGGATTTCCTTGCACATTCTAAGAAAGCTCCTTGTGCATCTGAGAGTGGGTACGTGATCTTGTGTAAGAAATAGTACAGTTTTTGAATGTGAAGAAACTGAACCCCTGCTTGAAATAGTCTACTCCAGCCAAATTTAACACTACGAACAACATAATTTATTTTTGTTTTACGTTCTTTTCTCAAAATTATGGTAATGCCAAGTTCTGTTTCAAAGTTACAGAATGTATCTAGACAATAGAGAACTACAAAAATGAAAGCAGAAAAGAAGAAAGAAAGGACCAAATCCTGTTACTTTACAGTTCTTCATCCAGAAGAAAAAAAATGCTATGTGTCTAGATTTTTATGGCTGTTGTCAATGTAATTTCTGAGCTTCTTACATATATTAATGGATTTGTTCTCCACAAAAAGCTCCAGAACAGAAAAATAAACTGCCGATTTACAGGGAAAGAGCCACATCCGAGATGAAGTGACTCACCCAAGATCACACAAAAATACTTTGGGCAACACTGGAAACTGAATCTGCATTCAGATGTACACATCTTATTTATGAAGTCTGTTTCCCTTTCTGTTAAGAATGGAGACAACAGTAGCTCATGCAATACCCGAATAGTTTCCGTGTATTAAATCTCAGCAATAACCAAGGAACAACCCCAGGACAGATCTAATCCATACCCAGCCAGGCACTCCCATCAGCAGTAGAACTGGAAACAACCATCCTGAACTTGCATCTGTATCAGAAAAGCATTAAAGCATTTACAAAATTACTACATTTACATATTTTGCAGTATAATTTGGCCAGAAAAAAAAAAAAATGGGGGGAGGGGATATGTATAGCAAGAAAGACATTTTACTTCGTTTTGAAATAGGGGATTAGACTAAAATAAGTAAAGTAGATGGAGGGGACAGCCATGCCATTTGTGTGTCCCTTCAAACATAGATTTCTGCTCTTGCAGACTCAGGAAGTTTACAAAAGATAAGCCCAGAAAACAATGTATTCTGCATACATGCCACTTTTTTTTCCTGCTGGTTAACACCCTTAAAATGCCTATCCTCCTGAACTTAAGAAATTCTAACAGCAACAAATGCTGTTCAAGAACAGAAAATATTCTGGTATTGTTGCTGCTGTGAGCAGCAGCAATGCCTGCTCTTGAGAAATATCCTTTTAACCTTGAAAAGGATTGATGTCTTCATGCAGTGATGTATGGGGATATCCGCTCAATAGTTATGAGCAATTGCTTCACCTTGCAGGCTATTGCTACCAGTAGAGACGTATGCAGTTTCAGAACCTAGTTAATCACTGTGTAGTATGGGCATGGGCTGGATTTATAACCACGGCTCTAATAGTGCAGTTGAGTACAGTTTTATTATTTGGGGAAACTGTATCAAAACTGTGTCAAAATTAGAAGTTTTCAGGAAAAATTAAAAAAAAAAAAAAAAACACGATGAGGTTCATTTATGGACTTCTGAAGCCTATAATTTAGAATTTTGTTGCATGTAATTTTAATCCAAGCAAACTTAAAAGCTACTACCATAAGACTGAAAAATAAGCATCCTGACAAACTGTTATATCCATGACTTAGGCGTAAACATCAGACTAACCACCCACCCAGCAGTGCCCCAAAGTCCTCACAATGTCAGTTTGACTCCTCTTTAGTAGCGTGTTACTTTTCCATGTAACCTAATAATCAGCTGCTCAGGACAGCAAGAAGGTGGCTCAAGGAGCGTAACAGAAGCGTGAATACAGAAGCTAGCAATGAAAAAGGCAATGAAAATTATATTAGTACCCTAAGATGTCAGAGAACAGCATATATTTCAGCCTTCGCTCAGAACATCAAATATTTAACTCCTTAAACTGCTGAAGGTCCTCAAGTTTTTCAGCCAACTATCTGGGAAATGTTCTTATAAAATGAAAACCATTACAAACAAGAAAAACAAACAGGCAAAAAAAAAGAAATCAACAGATAGGGTCAAGCTAGTTAATGTTCCATTTCTTGTATGCTGATACAAGAATTCCCTACTCCTCTACCCTACTAAGCCATGAGCTATGGATAGAATCACCTTTGTTCTCTATTCTTATTCAGCAGCCTTAAAGCCTGCTGCTTTAGAATTTCCTGGCCGTATCTTCTTTTGCTACTTGGACATTTTTGCTTTTTATACTACCATGTACACGTCTGGTGCATCTGAAACATGACAGAGTCATTGCACACCATAAAAATATGGCTGTGTGTGTACTTCTGACTAAGAAATTCTGAAGAACAAGGTGCCATTGTAGGGAGTTAAGAATTGCCCAAGATTTTTCTTTCTACAAAACACTGTGGTTATAGAGCAACGCATTACATTTAATGTCAAAATAACAGCAGCAGGCAACTGAACCATTCTCAAGCAATTCTCCAGACTGTTGTTCAACTCTCTACCTAGGTGGCCTTCACAAGAGAGCACAGATATAGATTGCGCTGACTGTTAACGCTCTAAGTAACAGGCAGGATGGGGTAAGTGGAAGGGGCAGGAAGGAATATGTGGATGCCAGTTCAGCAATGCATAAGTAGACTGTGTCCATATGTTTGTATGTATTTGTCTCTGCATTGCGCATAAACCTCTCTCTCATGAAAGTAGTAATAACTCTGCAAGCCTAAGGAAGATCAGTCAAAAAATAAATGAAAGACAAATGCTTTTCCCCGCTATAGATGGCACTATCAGCTTTAAATTAAGCAGGAAAGGAATATTTTTTTTCATTACCACCATGGACTCCCAACTTTCCTCTGACTCTTTATGGTCAGCAATTGCCTTAATGTCAGGGCTCAAAGAGCAGAAGAGAAGCTGCAGAGCTGTTGAAAATACATGAGCCAGAGACAGGGACTAAATGAATGAGTCCCATGTATAATGCATGAGATTTGACAGATCTGTGGGATCTGTTCCTAAATGATTCACAGCCCTAAGAAAACCAAGCATATGGTTCTTCAGATACCTGCTCTTGAAGGGTTCTTGCAATCACTTCTTGTCTCAGGGTGGAAACCAGGAGAGGGGGAAGGAAAAAAAAAAAAAAAAAAAAAAAAGGAAGAATTAAAAATTCGTTCATTCCAGTTTACCCTAAAACAGAACACACACATACAAGAATCCAAGCTCATCTTGCTTTCAGAAATGCGCATGAAAATATGTACTGAAATATGTATTTGAAATTTAGATTACCTCTCCTCCCTGCAGGAGCCAAGCCTTAATTCAGCATTAGATTTGATGCATTTCTATAACCCCTTATTGTTTTGGGATCAATCTCTCATTGCTTTGCTAACCAAACATCCAACCTACTTTTCAGTGTCATCTTCCTATCACAATTCAACTGATAAGTACAAAGCTGCATTCAAATTTGATGGACTTCCCAGATAAACACTTGCTTGAAGACTTATTTGGAGACCTTGGGAAATTATACTAATTATATTCAAAGTGACCACTTCTTCCCATCTGCAAATTTAAGGAGAACAGTTTAACATTTTCATTAAAAAGGAGAAAACATGGTAAGTAAGCAGAATAATGAGTATTAATTCTTAAAGTGTAACTAAAGCCATAAAATTTCAGAGTCTTTCCCTCTGGGGAAGCAACTGTTCAGCCAGCTGGTTGCTTTCCCTTCATTCCAGTAACAATCATTCACAGTTTGAGGCTTAAGTCTTCTAGATAGCAAGGCCTGGTGTGGGCTGCACTGATCTCTGGTGCAATGCATGTCAGCCAGGTGCCTGTCAGTCTGCAAGCCATGCCTCATGCTGCCTTTCCCATCAACAGCTCCCACCAGCCATGCTTTACACCAAAGCTCATCTAATTTTTTGCTTTACCTGCAATTTTTTGTTTTATTTCTTAAAACATGCATATTATGTCAAGAAAAAAATAATCTCTCAGGTCACCAGAAACTTTGGCAACATCTTCTGCCTCATACATTACAGAAGAGACTGACTTGTGCCTTTTGCGCTTTTGATGAGTGACCTACAACTTTTTTTCCCCTTTTTATTATGCATCTTAAACATACCACATCTTGAGAAACACAATTAAGTTTAAGGTTTCTGTGAATTTTTAGAATTGGTCATACAGCAGTAAGTCCCAGGTATGCTGTGAATAGGATAACAAGATTTTTAATCAAGCAAACTGTGTACTAACCAACAATATGCTTGCAAGGCAAAAGTTATATACTGATTTATTTTAAGTTGCTGAAACAGGATCAATGGGATGGAGTAAAGAACAAAGAAGCAGAAGCCAAAAGCAGAAAGTTAAGCCAAGAAGCAAGCCCTGAGGGGAAACAAAGGTAAGATCATATTTATCTATACAGCTGTAAGAAAGCAAACCTGCTTAGCTGTTGACCCTATGATGATATGGAATAGCCCATATGGCAAACAGTATTTGATATTTACCAGCAGACTCTCAAAGGAAAATCTCTAGGGGTATTTGAATCTGCCTTTTCTTTTCCTTGACTTGTCAGAGAAGAAAGATGTCTCTTGCTTTTCGCCACCATCAACACAAAAGAATAAAACTGAATCCACCTAACTCACTCCTAGTGAAAGCAATCTTAAAGAACAAATGTTCCACTTTTCCCATGCACACACACATAACCCTGATGACAGCAATACAGAAAAAAATTGAGCATGCTTAGGTACCCAAGAAGAACAGAGGGTTTAGTAAGCAAGATTAAAGGTCACCTAATGTGCAACAACAGTCTTACCTGGATAACAAAAGCCAGCTTTCATTCATGAGCCTGATGAATTAAAAAAAAAAAAAAAAAAAAAAAGACAAAACCAAACAAAACCAAATGAACAGAACAGAACTACCTATGTATAATATGCTTAAGTCTCCAAATTTAGGTATGCATAGGAACACTAGTTAACTGTGTTTTTAAGTACATGTCTTTACATTTGGAAGTTTTTTCAGAGCTTTTTTTTTTTTTTTTTCCATTTAAACATAGTATTCGACTATGGCATTGGTTTGATAACAAGAACTACTGTTAGTCATATCTTGCATAATGAAGTTATGGCTAATATAAAACACCAATTTAACAGGCTGAAAAGGGCATAAAAAGTCTAATTTTATTCTGCTACAATTTAGTATGTGTTAAAGGGAAAAATATGTAAAGGAATAAGGGAATATACTTATCTGCTAGTATTGCCGAAGGAAAAAGTATTGACTTTAAAAAAAATAAAATAAAATAACTAATAGTGGTCATTCCTTTTTGCTACATAGTAACAGAATTTCAAACTTTTAGTACTATATGAAGTTTAGGAAGTAACTGCCCCTAACTTCATATATCCCGGAGTAGAAAAGTATGACAATAAAGCCAAATATCATAAAAGTGGAAATTTTTAAATCAGAAATTTGAGCTGTATAGTTTTTAATAAAAAATCTGATGTGCTAAAAGATATCTTTTATTAATTTACATATTGACATTAAAATATTTTTGTTGTAAAATCGAAAGACTGAAAAAAAGGTTTCTTTTATATTTCTCCAACTGGCGAATTACAAGCAAAATATAGGAGCATATACGTGAAAGGGTAGCTTCAAATTATTACATTTTCTAGTTCAGTTTACACAAATTGTGCACAAACCTCTCTCTCGCACTCTTATTCTCTCATATTTCCTACACATGCTCACATACACCATGTTTAAAACAATACCCTTGGTCTCGCAGGTTAAATCCTGACTGATTTCCTAGGCTATTTATCCAGGGAGCTGGGCTGGATCCTTACTTCCATGTAAAACTTCTTAATACATGAAGGAAGAGTTGAGGCAATCCCAAGCATTCAAGACTGAGCAAAGAATGGACCGAGAGCAACCCTGATGTTAAAGACCTGAGGGTGCTGGTGGATGAAAAGCTTAATTTGAGCCAGAAATGTGCACTTGCATCCCAGAAAGACATATGTATACTGGGCTGCATCAAAAGAGGAGCAGCCAACATGTCAAAGGAAGTGATTCTCCTCCTTTGTTCTGCTCTCATGAGACCCCACCAGAAGCCCTGCGTTCAGCTCTGGGACCCCCAGCACAACAAGGACGTGGACGTATTATAAGGAATCTAAAGGAGGGCCATGAAGAGGATCAAAGGGCCTCATTTCTATGAAGATGGGCTGAGGGAGCTGGGGTTGTTCAGCCTGGGGAAGAGTAGACCCCGAGGAGACTTTATAGTGGCCTTCCAGTGCCTAAAGGGG
Source organism: Aythya fuligula (assembly GCF_009819795.1). NCBI lineage: Eukaryota > Metazoa > Chordata > Aves > Anseriformes > Anatidae > Aythya > Aythya fuligula. The sequence goes on along the minus strand of NC_045560.1, from coordinate 99,222,806 downwards.
ACTACAGGAAAGCTGAGGGGGAATCTTTGTCAGGGAGTATAGGGATAGGACAAAGGGCAATGGCTTTAAGCTAAAAGCGGGTAGGTTTAGATTAGATATTATAAAGAAATTCTTTACTCAGAGGGTGGTGAGGCACTGGCACAGGTTGCCCAGAGACAGGTTGCCTGTGGATGCCCCATCCCTGGAAGTGTTCAAGGGCAGGCTAAAGGGGGCTTTGGGCAACCTGGTCTAGTGGGAGGTGTCCCTGCTCATGGCAGGTCAGGGTGGGATTAGATGGTCTTTAAGGTTCCACACAACCCAAAATTCTTCGATGCTGTGAAGGATCAGGTGGTGGTAACCCTTTGGGTGAGTTACTCCCACACCTTACAGAAATGTGTTAGAAGAACTTTATAAATGATGTTGTGACATAAATTATGCATATCATCCTGGGTTTAGTGCTTCTCAACTAATGTTAAGAAACATGAGCACAGAGGCTGGGGTTTGGGCAGATTTGTGTAGCTCACCACAGTTCCAGCATTCTACCCTAATTAGAATTCAGAGGCATGCACAAAGCACACTTCCTATATTAGGCATTTTAAAACAATACAATGACAAACATTTCATCTTCACAGTGGCTACAGTACTTCTTTTATCCAAAAGCTCAGTGGGTAAAACAGTTGTGTTGGAAAACACTATGCAATGGAGTCTACTTATTTCCCCACAGGAAGAATATCCTAGCCTACAGAGGCTGTCTGGTCTGAGATAATTTACCTTCTCATTGAAGCTGTGCCACTTTGCATGTTGTGTTCCATGATTTACTGGACCAGGAAGAGAACTGACTCACTGCATGAGTTTGACCCTCTCCTCTGGGGTTATACACATTCCCTTGAGAGAATACTTCAATCCCTTTACCCTACCTGCAAAATCTCATTCTACTGAATGAGCACATGATGGTCTTCTGTCAACAAATACTTGACCTTACTTACGCCTATATGAGGCTGAGAGCTAGCTGAGCTTGACCTTAGAAGTCAAAACATAAGTTGAGCCTGTAACACTACAGTTATGAGAAAGCCACTGTCATGCATCTAGTACCTATGGGAGGCCAGGGATGTGGAATGGCTGAGCACACATGGGTTATCCTGCCACTACCACAGCAGCCCACTGAGGGCAGATGAAAATTCTTCACTTTCTATATGTCTGCAATGAATTAATTAAAAAAAAAAAAAAAAAAAAAAAAAAGCATTATATCTAAACTGTAGATGAATACTTGAGAGGGACATTAGATATTATGGTAGGAACAACAAAGATCTCATTCTGAAACAAATCAATACCTATAACAAAAATTACTCCTCATCTCCAAACTTCATGAGATTTTGCAGTTAGAGGCAAATATTAGACCTCGCAACATCTGACTAATTATTTATACTTTGCTCAAAGATCTTGGTAACTGAAGCTATACAACTGCAAAACATTACTTGGTCATTACGTGATTACACAAATGTCAAAAACAGTCACAGCTTAACAACAGCAATACAAAGCTGTCAGCACAGGCTGCAGACCGAATGCTCTCTCCAGGTTAATTCCTTTAGTGGCATTTTGGCACCGCAAGCTGGCTACATCTGATCTGGTAGTGTTTCACAGTTGGAACAATCCAGCCAGAAAACAAAAAAACCCTCCTCTTAGACCTCCAGGAAGGAGGACATCACGTTGTTGCACTTCTGTGCTATAGCCAACCTCTACTTGTTCTACCAGCCCTTTGTAGGTTTTACCATCTGAGTGAGAGGCACCGCAGCCCATATCACATTTATTTACACTGGTAGCTTACCATGACTGCAGTGAGCTGCTGGCAAGCATGGCATAGATCCACTTTTTGCCTGTCTGGCCCTGGGCAAATCGGGCCTGGATCAGGCCTACAAGTGCTCTCTGACTCCGTAAATAACAAACTTATTTTCAGTTCTTGCCAATCAAAAGAATGAGGAAGATGGAAGACTGAAGTTAAAACTAAGCCTGGTGCACTTCTACAGAAGAGACTTCTCCTTTCAACTTAACGCTCTGACCCACATTCCAGTATCTTTTTTTATATTGCATTACATAGCCTGTGCCCAATATGATGGTGCTCTCCTGTTCAGGTCAATTTGAATTTTTCAAGTACGATTTCCTGAGACATACTACCATGCATTTCAAGATCTGTAGAGGATGCTTCCATTATTCATTGTGTAGTGCCGTAAGTAAAAACAAATAATTCTAGAAAAACAATTGCTACCTCTATTATAGCTCATATTGATTAAATATGTGATTTAGAAAATTAATGGACAATAAAACAATAAATAGCTCTTTTCTAGGATGACATATTTTCAATAGGCAAGGTTATTCTATCTTGATTTAAATTACTTACAACTCCCTACAACAAAAATTTGCAGTTTTACTGGATTAGTATGCCCTTTAGTGAAGACATTTTATTTTTATTAGTTATGAGATGTGACTATGGACACAAGGTATGGTGAACAGTATTGATGCCATTGTAACGCCCTCTGTGACATGATATGTTCCTAGCTGAAAGAAGTTGGATTAATATTAAAAACTATTAATCTTTCAGAATACAGGAGCCAGACTGAACTGACTTTCCCAAGCAGGGGGAAGTTACATACTACTGTCTAGACCCACCTCCCTGCCTTTCTGTGGTTGTATTTGCATACCAGGTGTCCAATTCTCTCCTATGCTGCACGTTTTATAAAGTAAATATAAGATGCCAGTACGTAGCATACAGTAGGAGAGGACAGATCCAGTTGTGACAGTGCTCAGCTAGCACAGGAGTTATGACAGCATTTGGGCATTTAGTCTTTTTTACACTTCTCACCTCGAAGCACTACATAAAGCATACTCCACAGCCACCATATGTAGGGCCAGATTCCCCACTCCATTTCAGGTGTCATGATTGCATAGTGGAAATCAATGAAGTTACACAGCCAGAAAATTAGTGAAACACAGATCGGCCCCCATGCCCCATAGGGACTTTAGTTCACTGGTGGGAGAAGCAATCCTTCTAACATACATTTGTCAATCTGACTCCATTTATGTCAATTTTAAGTATTGCTTTTGACTTCGAGGGAGTAGCCACACATATGTCCCGTTTGTAAAGTGCTCTGAAAACTCTTTCAGAAATCTATTTTAATCAGATAGAGATTAAAAACCTCTATACACAATGAATGGTATTTAAATGAAGTTAGCAGTATTTTTTAAATGTGAAGACGAGGTATTTAAATGTTATAATGAAAAGCAGCAATTTTCTGAGCAACACAAATTAAGCTACTACTGTTAGTCCTCTACATCTGAGAAATAAGATCCTTAATTCAGGCAAATTTAATTTAAGGTTGACAATTTATACAAGGTAAATTTTAAGTTGTGTGCAAATTTACACAGTCCCTTGTAGAAAAATTCATTAATTCACATGAAGCAGAAGATACCATGCAGTGAACTACAATTTACCAGTAGAGAGTAGGGGACACATAACTAAATGATGGCTAGTCAATCACACTGTGAACTTAATATATATTCTCACCAAAGAATCACTACTTATGTCCACTAAATAAAGCACAGGTTGATAGCATGATACACTCTAGGCAAGATAATAACCTGTCCCTTCATCCAGTTAATGTTTTTTTCAAGTCTTTGAGACTGATCCAATCAAAAAGTTGAATAAACAGTAGGCAATTTTTACCATACAAAATAGGAAAGATTATTTAACACAAATAAAGAAATGGATTCTAAATGTTGTTTCTTGACACTTTGCTTTAAAAGAGAGATCAAGAGACATTACCAGACATGTAGTTCAACCTACTTGGTCAGATAACTGAGGAACATAGCACAAAAGTAAACTAAAAATACATAGTGCATTTCACACACACACCAAGAAATATTTTTAAGCAAAAATAAAAGCTAAAATAGAGAGGTGGGTGTACAATGAGATTAAGCTCTATATTTTGAAAGAGCACAAGAAATTACGCAATAGTTAGGGCACACACTGCTTTTATATAATGAAAATAAAATAGAACTAAAGAACAAAACCTGCATTTTTCATGATGTCATTATTTCAGATTCTTCCTAAAGAAGACTCAGTCCCGCCAAAAGAAATACTTTTTTCTTCTGCTAAATCTGTTACAATAGTAACTCTTTTAAGTATAGAAACATGCTAATTAGGATGTGTGCTAACTATGCAAAAAAAAGCTTTCTGTAAGTTCCAGAAATAATTATTTCACTAGCACAGAGAGCTTTTAAGTGAATCTAGGTACTGGAGAATTCTGGTTCTGAAGTAATAGGAAACCTTGTCCATCAAAATAACAGAGCTTTGATAGGCACCATTTTAACTTTACAAAGCATTAGTGGTATGAGCGTGTAGTTCTTCAGTATATTAAACAACAGTTTAAATTTATACTTGTATAGAAAACCACAAGGTGTTTTGTTTTTTTTTTTTTTTTTTTTTTTTTTTTTTTTTTACAGCCACCTCATTCGATGATGTGATTTAAAAAGATCTCTCCTCGCTGAAACCCTCAGAATATCATTTTTCAAAGGTGCCTAAGGTTGGAAAGATCACTTCAATAGAAAATCACTGCTCAGACACCTGCCTGATCAAGTTCAATCCTGTTAGCCATATCCAGCCTGAAGCAACATTAGACCTATGATGATATCTTGAAAAATTAAAATGGTTTTTGAATGGGAAATGAATTTTTTATATAAATATTTATATATATTTGGCAAGAGCCTGAGATATTGCAGAAGTTACTAAAAACAAACATTTAACAGCTATAATCATTAACCACAACAATTTGTTTACACTTTTCAGGAGGACAGAGTAACTGCTGTGCACTACAAGTAGTTTCCAGCAAGCGTGCTGAAAATACACCAGAGAGTAACACACACAGAGAGAAGCCACGTCCACCTATGCAAATTATCATGTATTACTGCTAGATTTTTTTTTTCCTGTAGGACTCCAGTCAGCATAGCAGCATACTTTCACTGGGGTGCCAAGCCCCCTGTTTCCCCCAGCTTGAACAGTGGTGACACACACTCCACATCCTGAAGGAGAGTTCAGCACAGATCCGAGTGCTTAGTGAATTACTGGCTTCATCTAACAAAGCACAGCCGTTTCACGTTCTGTTTATAGATGCATCACGGTGATGCATGGACCTTGCCAAAGGGAGAATTATACAGCAACACTCTTTACAGCTAGGGAATCTTAGCCAAAAATAGAGGCTTATAGCAAATTGGTCTCCTGTTTCCTTGTGATTCTTCCACTAACTGATTCCACTACCTGCCTAAAATATATTTACTAAAAATAATGCATTATTAAATGAGATATAGGGTGGCTCTTTAAAAATACCTTTACACACCTCTTGTCTATTCAGCTTCAAAAAGGAATGAGTAGATTTTGTTTGATTTTAGTAGGTACAGTTCGATGACATACCTTCTCACCTGCATCACACAGGAAGGATTACAAACAGGTTGTGGCTGAGCCTGCACTGTAACCTCCAGCCCTCATGCAACCACCCCAGGGAATTGTTCATCATTACAACCTCTGCCTTCCTTTGAGTATGAAGGGAGATCAGGGCTAGCACACCACAGGGAGCCTTCTCTGATGATCAACAAACTCAAAATGGTTCAAGTCAGACACATGAAAGAAGGGAAATGGATGAAAAACAGCTTGATCTCCTCAGTATCCAGAGGGAGACCAAGAAGCTGCATGCTTCAGTGCACAGGCAGTACTATGGTATGGATACTGCCATGAATCTGCACAGTTGCTGGCACAGACACAAGCTGAATTCTGATGCAGTCTTTCAATATATCTAGAAAAGAAAAAGCAGATATGAGTTAAGTAATATTTTCCTTCTTATTTTGACAAGGCAAAGAGTACAGACCACTTTTACTCTTGATGCTATGCTATTAACTGAAAGGATAATATGTTGTATAGGATTTAGTGCCAGTTTTTATGAAGCAAAGGCATTCAAATTTCACTGTAATTGAGCACAAGTTGTTTTGTTAGGAAAGTTTAAAATGTGCTAATGATCTGATGAAATCCTTCATTTGTGCCAGAATATGCACCCTTGTCAAAGCTGGAACTTTCACATCAACACATTGATTCCACTAAAGTTTTGAGCAAGACAAGCTCTGTGCACTGGGGTCTGCTTCACACATGACAGAAAACTAAATTAAAAATGTAGCATTCTGATACAATTCACAGAGCATTTGAAAGCTCTTCCTAACTCCACCGTGTAAGAAAACCAAATTTAAAACCCATGAAAGTGATCAGAACTTGGAGTATTGCCAAAATGCCCACCACTAAATTCCATGATGTGGTTCAAAGTTTTGGAAACACATATGCACCTCAGCTTCCTTTCTCTACAAGTTTTCAATTGTTGTTTCAAAGATTGTCATGGAACAATCCCTTTCTTTCCTTCTAAATAGAGCATTTCTATTCAAAACACTGATTAACAACTCTCCTTTGAAACAATAAAATACCACTCGACCATGAAGTCATGCCATGTTTTATGTTGCAGGCCTATCAGCCACCTCATTCTTTGAGCTTCATTGCTTTGAGGCAGTTTCAGGCTAAAGTACTGAGATAAAAGACTGCACGAGTATAATGATGGGAATGCAATAAACGGCAGGCAGGCAATAGCAGCACCTGAGCACCAAGCACCAGTATGGTTGGAAGCACCATGCTGCACTGTTATGAGGATGCTTATGTCACAGAAGATGCTTTCATGAACTGAAGTTTCTGAAGGTTTACAGGACTGAAAATCCTATGACAACATTGCCAAGAGGAAATGTGCTTCATTAACATGCGATTACAACTATCTTTCTATTCTCTTTCTTCCCATGCATCCTCACAATCTGTTTTGTCTCACCCCATCCATGGGGTAGGGCCTGGCGCTGACTCAGTGGGAATTACTGTCCTGACTGCCCCACTGTACATCAGCTATGCTAACTTTTCCTTAGGATGCTCCCAATGAGGTCCTGCTGCTTTAATACTTCAACTTAGATCATGCTGTTTTAGAATTCAGATAGTAAAACCAAACCCTTTTGTTTGCTCTTTTGGATATGTTTTAGAGCCATACTTATAGGCAGCATTTACTTTTATTGAAATCATTCATGCTTTAAGTTTTACTTCACCTGAGCGTAAAGGAACATAACATCTCTAGAGTGCCAAAATAATTTTTTCTACACAGAAAAAGAAGTGCTAATCCACCATACAATAAGGGCATAGTATTTCAGTGTGTGTTTTTGTTGTTGTTTTGTGGTTTTGTTGTTGTTTTTTAATTTTCCCTCAATATTATATTATCTCTCTTTCTTGAGGTTCAGTGTTTATCTGTTTTTGTTTGTTTGTTTTCCAGAACTCAAGCCTTATTCAAGCACACAGATGAATCTTACCCAAGAAATCTGTAAGAATCCTTCACTTAAAATAGAAGATTTGACTTGCTCAGCTTCTTTTTACGGGTACTAGACTCTTGTATCCAGTTTCAAGGACAGCCATCGCTAAAATGAGTTAGGAGCTGGGGAAAAAACAAATAAACAAACAAACAAAAAACACAGTATTATCACATATCTTCTGTTCTTCACAGCACTTTAGACAATCCGTTTTATATCCTAAACATTTTGATCCACAGCCTACTGCAGGTCAGCTCAACATTTACCAAGGTCTGCAAGGGAAATGTCCTGGCTCTGCCTCTGCTGGTCCATCCAGGCACAGCTGGGACCACAAAGCCCAGCTACAGCTGGCCCCAGGAATCCGGTGCTGCATCTCGCTGTACTTCTACTGCCATTCAATTCTCTGCCAACAAAAAGCCAGTTAAGGAAACGCCTTCTGCTATTTCTGGCACAGGGAAGGACTGCAAGGCATTGCTGCATCCATCTGCATTTTCAGCACTGAACAGCCTGTTATTTATTTTGTGTCAAGCATCAGATTTCCCCATATGAAAAGCAAAAATACATGTATAGCCACAGAGAGCCTTTTAGATTAAAGAAAGTAAAACAAAAAATGTGACAATAAGAACTCCAAGAGGAATCATGCTGGAACATGTTTCATACAGATGTCTACAGTGAGCTAATTATAGAGTGGCTGCATGTCTGCCGACAGCAGGATGACCATGGAAAACTTTATAAAATCACAGATACTAAACAACAATTACAGCAACTGATAAATGCATTACCCCTTATCTATGCATTATACCCACGGAGCACTGAGGTACTTGATGAAGACACTGCTACTGCCAGAAAGATCTTCTAACCTGAAATAAAGCATGAATTAATAGAATTCAAGCAATATGACACAAAATACTAAAGTTTGTCTAGCACTAGCATTGCTTTGTCTAACTCATAACTCCACTGAATTTACTACCGTATTTCAGCTCCCAGATTTCATTCCTGTTAATTTCTGAGTTACTGAGCAAGCATCTGCTTCTCACTTTTATAATATTAACATATTTTGAAAAACATGATTTTCCAAAACCCAAGCTTCTACTTAAAAATTGATTTAGGGGCACTTACATGAAATTAGTCTTCCTAATCTGTAGTTAGTAGATCTTACCCTACAGGTTCAAAATTAAACATGCAATGTTTATTCTAGTCCCCTGCATATGATACCAGAAAGAGATCCTTGTGGATTCTGAGTACCCAATGCTCCACTTGGAATATGAAGGAGCTGATGTTTAGCATCTCCACATATCATACATACGCAATGCATGTTTACTGCTTCTGTTCGCATATGCACACACAGCATACCATTGCAGAAAAAAAAAAAAAAAAAAAAAAAAAAAAAAGAAAGAAAAAGTCAGCTCAAAGCACAAACTGCTCATATATAGAAGTATAATTTATTGTCGCTTTCCATGTATTAAACCATCTTCATGAAACTCCAGAGCCTAAAAAGAGCTAGGCTGGCCCTCATGCAGAGATAGCAGAGCCAAAATATATTCAAACACTTCACCCCTCTCACTTCTCCTTTCATTGGCATTCACTGACACGTAAGCAGAGAGGATGTATCCAAGCAAAGTGGCTTATTACTAATTGCACCAGCTTCATTAATACTGCATTGTGTGTCTCTTGGCTATAGAGGGCTGGTAATGCAAAATATATCAAAAGCTTATCAAAATGTACGTATAAATATTTGGTCCAATATTCTACATGAATATATTAGCAGTTTCTCCTTCAACAGGCCAAACAGGAAAAAGGGTAGTTTATCAGCTGTTCACCAGAAACAAAGGGGAAATAGCTATAATTTCCCAAACACTCAGAGCTATTTACATCATTCCTATGCCCTTTACGTAATTAGGCATCACTTCAGAATGAGAAATTCTCAATGTGGTGCAAAGTTATCTGGCTGCAAACAGGGCTATCTATGGTGCTTTCATTTGTAGAAAAATCCTAACAACAAAAATGTAGATAAGGAAAGGTCTTTATCGGAGGCATCCAGAACCTGAAGGAAATCACTCCATAAGGACCACAGCTACTTCAAACTCAAGAGAAAGAATTTTAGACAAGAAGTACCAAAACAAAGGCATAGGCATCTTTTTGCTCAAGTGCAAGACAAGGACTGCTTCTTGCAACTGTTTACAAGTGTCTAACCAAAAATCTCCATGCTGGTTTGCTAAACAAATGACTATCACTCTCCACCTCTGAGAAAAGCCTTATGTTTTGAGTAATGGATATCTTATGGCCAGCAGTTTAGTAATTAAAGTGAGCATGGAATTTGGAGATGAACAAGTAGATTTTTTTTTTTTCTTTTTCACTTAATATCTGATGGTCATCCTTTATACTGTTAAAATGCAATCATATAGACACATGAAATTAAAAAAAAATAAAAATAAAAAAAAATCCTGAAATTGCTTTGTTTTCACTGGGTCTACCAGGGATGGAGTTAACTTTCTTCACAGCAGCTGATATAGCACTGAGCTCTGCATTTCTGTCTAAAGGAGCGATGGTTTCAGCAGTCACTGAGCAGCACTGGCACAGCCTTGAGGCCTGCTCTCCAGCCACCCCCTGCCCTGCATGCACACACTAAGGCCAGCAGGCTGGGTAAGAGGCTGGGAGAAGGCCCTGCCAAGGCAGCTGATCCAAATTGACCAAAGGGATACGCCATATTATACGACATTGTGCTCAGCAATACAAGCACAGGGTGCAGGACATTCATAGCTACGTTATTTGTCCTCACAAGCATTTGTTACAGGAGCTGAGGCCCTGCTTCCCGGGAAGCAGGTAGACACTTACCTGCCAATGGGATGCAGTAAATGCATTCCTTATTTTACTTTACTTGTGTATGCTGCTTTTTCTTTCCTCATTAACTTGTCTTTATGTTGACCCATGAGCCTTTTTGCATTTCTTCTGTTTTCTCCCCATCCCACAGCAAAGGGCAGTAAGTGAAAGGTAGGGTGGGTGTTAGGCCGCTGGCTGGCGTCAAGCCACCACACCGAGTTTTGTGACTATTTTTTGTAGTTGACCATCCCCCTTGCCTTCTGTGGATTTCATTCAAATTCTTCTGTGGAATTCATTCGAATTGTCTCAAGTGGTCTAACAAAAGCAATTTCCCACATAGCTTCTCCAGCCAAAACTAGGCTACCTCTATTTTCAAGATGATTCTGTTAACAAAACAGTCACCAAAATCTCAGAATAAAAAATAAGCAAATAATTTAAGCAAAGAGTTAATTTGATATACACATATAGCTGTTTTTCAAATATTGTGTTTTGAAGGTTATTTAAAAAAAAAAAAGAGAGAGAGAAATCAGGTATGTCTATTGTGGGGATCAATATCACCCTCCAGGTTTGGTCCAAATTGATGAACTACTGAACAATTTCAAGAAACCGTTCTTTTATATAGACAAGGCTTTTGCAGTATAACTGTTTAATGTTCCAAAACTAAACATGCAGCGTTAATTCTGTTTAAACATTTACATAAGAGAGGCCCCAGCTCCATCAGAGCCCCCTGTGCTAGGAAATACTCAAAGTTTCATGAATGATAATGGCCTGCTGCTGCCCCACACCAGCCAGCAGTGGCACAGTGACACCTCCTTTCTTTACTGATAAGGCACCAACACAGCTTGGCAAGAACTCGAGTCCCAGTGCCCAGTTTACTCTTCCAACCTTGCAAATTTGATAGACAGACTGTAAAGAGGGAGCAGCCAATTTCCATGGGTACACAAGCAAACACAGGGGAAGAGAACAGCCTGTCCATATCTAAGCAGAATTTACCAAATACTGAGATAACACTAATTGAAGGCAATTCTTAAAATGCTTTGAAATTCCAAGTGTCCTACCTTCACATCTGAAAATAACCTGTTATCTCCAAGTCACAGAGTGACCCACAGACAAAATACTGGGGTCAATAACTGCATGCATAGTAGCTACAAACACGTATGCATTTGAAACAAACCATGCCTATGTTTCTGTAAGGATTTGTAACTTTGGCTATAGAAAGACAAGGGCATTATTACCAAGTTCTCATGGAATGGAAATATTTGGCTTTAAAACTATTTAAGAACCAAACATGCAACTTTTTTTTTTTTTTAAAGGAAAACTGAAAACATGAGAAACATTCCTTTGAAAACAAACAGAGGTATTGGAAAGGGAGCGGCGCAAAACAAATGAAGTCAATAACATTCTGATTTGTTCAATCTTTGCCATGGTGTTGCAGTTTTGATGCTTTATATTTCAAGTCTCAAGGCCATATAGAAAGATTAAGTAAATCCACCTTATGTGTGCCCACCAGAGAAAAGGCTAGAGCAGCTACAGAAATACTGTGAATTGTATTGCCCTTTATCGTTGCTTAACTATCTGTATGTAGAATGCCATACTAAATCCAATATCCAAAGAAGAATAAAGGAAATTTGTTTTACACGTAAAAAAGCAATTGATTATGCTGACTATAAACTGTATGAGTTAGGGAAGGAAAGCAATAGACAAGCATAGTAATTTGGTTATATGCACAGGTTTAACTGCTGAAAAAAAACAGGCATACTCTTCAAAGTCAGGAGTAGGAAAGGCTTCTGAGAAGCTTTTAAATGCTTTGTTTTAGTGGTTAATAACAATCAAACCAATGAAGACTGTCTGGCTACATATGCAATATAAAGTAGCAACTTGCAAACATTAACCATTTCAAGAACAACTAAAATGTTTTCAGCATCTCAACTAGCAAAGTGCACAGAAAATTAAAATGACAAAGATATTCACATAACTGGATTATACTATGTTTGATGATGACAGCTTTCACCTTTACCGTATTTTCAACACTTCTCTGAAGCAGGAAGCTTCTGCTAAGAGGCAGTGGTGGCATAACTCACTGTACAGGGGACAAACAACACATGCTTGTCTTTTACATCCATTTATTGCCACAGTAATGTAAAAGAGAATACAACAATAACATTGCAAGGTCTTTTCCCAGGAAAAATAAATAAATAATGCCCCAGGGAAGCTCATTTACAACATATAATTCACAGCATAGTTACTCTTAAAGGCTCTAACCACTACCTGCTAAGGCACTGCAGAAGTGCACAGCTGGGTTAATTCAGCTGGTGAATGGAGTGAAGGGAATATTAATAAGTATATATATATTTTTTTTTCTCCAGTAAAAAAAAGTTTCTTCATCCTAAAAATTTCCCAAAATAATCCACTCCCTTCCAGCAGATCCACTCCCACTTAGATAGAGAAAGGATTTTAAACTGAAACATCTGCAGTCTAAATAGCATCTCACCTTCTGCCTTAGCCTTACAAGGATAGCTACAACAGAGATGAAGACAACAGACCATAGGAAGAAAAGGAGGGAAGGAGGGAAACTATGCTTTTATCAAATATCACTCCTTCTCTTCCATCATATTTTAAGTGAAAAATACTTGAAAGCTCATTCTACTAAAGAGTAATCTTTTTTTTTTTTTTTGAAAGTAAGGGGCTGATGGCTTAGCTTCCTCCCTGAGGTTTGCCTCCAGGACATTAATAGGGCCTCCTTACTAAGAAACAGTCATAGTTTTGCAAACAAATACAACAAAAAGTTCACTTTTGAGGGTGGTCACTTTTGGAAAAAAAAAAACTTATTTTCCAACAAGAAAATTCAACATCTCATTCACATTTGTTTTGTGTTTAATACTGACATAGCTTCACTCCTATTAAAATCTGAATAAAATCGTATTATATGAACAAGTGGAGCTGGCTTTCAGTTCAACAAAAACACTTAGAAAGTGACAAAGTCATGCAGAACAGCTGTAGGTAGAAAAGTTTGCAGTAATAAATAATATCACCATGTTTTCAATTTGGGGGGCTGTGGGTGTTCCCACACAAATGGCTAAGAACATGTGAGTGCCTTGGCCATACCAATGGGACTTTAAGCTAAATTGGTTTGAGTATAAACCCTGACTTTGCTCTTCCTTCTTACAGTCCTTGCATTTAATTCTTTGCACATTGTGTCTTTACTGACTCAGATTTGCTGAGTTTTTTGCTGTTCTGGTTTTAAAAGAGTCTGAAGTTGGAACAAGATCTAATTAGAACATTTCCAGTGAAACGGGTCAAAAGTTTTCACGTGGAAGATATCCAAGAAGTGTCAGGATCAGGTTCTACCTGAAGAGAACAAAATTAAAATCTTGAGCTTTTAAAATGGAAAATGGTCAACTTCAGTGCAATTCTGTTGTGCAGTGTCATCAAAACATTCCAGTTTTGTTCTTACGTGGGTAAAGAGCCAAAGCCCAAAGCCTCAAAACACTGAGAAACAGAACTGTTCTCTCTGGTCATTTATAGCAAGTATTTCCATTCACAGAATTAGGGACATTAATAACAAATCTAATTCTCAAAAATACTCAAAGATGCTTAATACCGTGAAGTATACATGGACGTTTGAACTACTTTTTCATAATCATATTTTTGGGAAAAAAATAAGGAATCTACTAAACCGTTACTTTGCAACATATTTTTCACTACAAGTATGGTAATTTAAAACTATTTTCAATAGTTCTTACCTTATTAGAGCTTAGATCACATTTTGAAGAATAACCTAGAAGCCTGCATTACATGATCTCATTTGAAAGCTTCACTCATTTGTTCTGAGGACATAGAAATAAAGATGAGCTCATACTAGCACATGTGCTCTTAAGAGACATCACTGGGCTCCTGTGCTGTAACAAAATAAGGATAAAAGGAAGTGTTAGCCTGGGATCTTCCTTTGTTTTCTCCTGCTTTACCAATTTATATTCCTTTAAAATTAATTATGGGCTTCTCAAAGTTAAAGGTTATGAATCAGATCTTATGGGTTTTGCCACATACATGTATCCATTTTTTCAGATTTCGAGCCTAACTCCACATTAGTTCAGTCACCGCTTTAACATAATCACCTAATTATCTAAAATGGTATCAATCATATGCAATAAAATCACAAAAATAAGAAATACTATGCCACTCTAAACAAAAAAACAAGTGCTGAAAGTGTCTGAATAAGAGAAGGATAAATTCCTTAAGAAGTGCTGCTGTAATTTAATAAATCTTCTAGATGTATTTCACAGACCTTGTCTGTCTCTAATCGCTCTTTTATATTCCTTTATGTAACACTGCCAGATACTGAAAGCTTTCTTCACAGCTTACAGTGCAGACAGTGGTGTGGTTTTGTACATAAAGTACCAAACCACTTTCCCATAAGAGATCTGAAAATCTTACAGAAGGGTTCACATTTGAAAACCAAACTCTCAAAGTATGGAGAATAAAATAAGCAATGAGCACATATGACAGTCTCTTTGCAACATATAGTGATTTTATCATATTCTGTGAAGAAAAAAAAATAAAAATGGTGTAATCTGACACATAACGTGGGTATTTCACAGCACATCACACACAGCAAATGGCTTACGGAGCTGCATTTAGAAAAACCCCACAGATTCTGCCAGCAAAACTGTAACTTTTCTGAGTTGATCCTGCTTCTTGAATTTCTTTATAAACATGGTATATATAGGTAGTACCATCTACATGGATGGAAATATAAATTACAACACCTAGCCCCTCTAGTCAGACAATAAAGCACAACAGTCATTCAGTCAAGAAGATTGCTTTGCCTACTCTACACATGCTCGCACAGAACAACCACACAAAAAACTTGCTCAAACCTTGCAACATACTTGAGACTTACAATAAAAAGGTTCAAAACCAAACTTGACACAGGAAAAATGAAAAAATAACTAGCATTGCCAAGGTCTTGGCTCCCTGGGAGTTCAAAGAACCTGTTACTGGAGATTCCCAGGTGATCCCAATAAGTTAACATGCATTACTTCATGAGATAAAACTTCCCCTTGGCCTCTTCCAGATCTGGCAAATAGAAGGAAAGCAAAAAAAGATTTTACTTCCAGAACCACAGATCTGGCACAACAGGTGAACACACCAGTGCACACCAGCCAGCCCCACAGGTGCACCAATGCACCAAGCAACCCACTGTCTTTATTAGTAGACAAGTTTGAAGCTTCAGGAAAGCAAACAAACAAACAAACCAAAACAACTTTCTAAACTCCACCATCACTATGCCTGAAGCCAGGGGATATCTGCTCTGTCTTGATATGGGCTTTAGGATCCATCCCAAGACTCCCTTTGTTCCATTACTGAACTTACATATGACGAACACACAGACAAAACAGAGCTGAGGTGAGGATTTGACTGCTCTTCACATCTCATTCCCCTTCAACCCCCAACCTTCTCAGAATATTGTCACTGCTGGCAACCCTCTTGTTTTGCAGTTTCTACTAGACATACATATTTCATTAGACGTTTTACATTCTCAGACCTGCATTCACCCTTTTGCAATTACTGATTTCAACCCCTCTCCACTATTATTGTCTTCACAACTGTTATCTGTTGTGAAGTATTTTAAGCTCATCTGTATGAAACAGCCATGAACAAAACAAACTGCATTTCTCTAAATGTTTCCTTAAAAGTTCAATATAGTCAGATTAATTTTCTGCAAAATAAAATACGAAAGGCCTCCACTACAAATATAACTCCTCTGAAAAGTCATCTTATTCCACTGAAAATACCATACTCAAAAATAGAGACTCTTTCAAGAAAAATAGTGGGGGTAAAATGTCCCCGTCTCTTTTGTATTTGTGAAGTTTAAACTTTCTGTGTAGGTTTAAATCTCTTTCCACCTCCTCTCTTCTTTGTCAGCCAGAAGACTAACAGCACTGGGGTCCCAGTGATGAGAAATGACTCACCCACAAGTGCTGAGTCACAGTCACACTGAACACACTCTTACATCTTGATGGAGCATCAAATGCAATAGCTTCGCTTAGTCCTTTGAGTTTGCTGTAATTCCTATGATTCACTCAATACCAAAACTTTGATTTCAAATGTCTTATTTTTACTCTCAATATATATGCAGTTGTATAATGCTTATACAACTCTTCAGACCAATTTTTTTGCATTTTTTCCATTAATTTCAAGTTATATCCCAAGCTTCAGAGACAAGGCATGTCACTTAACAGGCCTAAAAGGCCTATGCAGTGCACATTGGCTCTGTTTGGAAATGCTGATCTTCCATTCTCTTGACACCTAAAAAGATTTCCAGCTGACATTTGAAGACACGTGCATTAGGACTTCATCCAGCCCTGACTCACATCAGCACCAACCTACTGCTGGCGTAGAGGTGGTGCCTTTCTTTAGAAGGGCCCCTCATTCTCACAAGGTCAGACATGCAGAAGCGAGTGCTCAGTGCTGGTCAAACACATTATACCCTCCGTACAAAATGCTGAACAAGTCAATGCCAGAGTGACAGATTTCCAATTCTGTAGTCACTTTGGTTTGTTACCTTTTGTCCTATCTGAAAGCAGATAAAGCAAAATTATTTTGCTCAACTGTTTATCGAATTCTTTATATATAGAAGAAGCTACATTTGGCCAGAGCTCAGCTAAGGTAATTAACTGATGTATTTCTTTCCACAGGAATTTACAGCAACGCTTTGTCTAATTACTCCTACCATTTCAGCCATAATCCTGAGAACTTTTCTAAAAGGTTGCAGGCAGGCCAGTACAGGGGGATGAAGGAGACTCATCGCTGACAGAGGGAAAGGAAGACACAAATTTCTGATGACTACCACAAGGCCATACCTACTGGAGGTAATTATCACCATACTGTTATTTATTTTTCTGTCTTCAGGCACAGTCTTTGTGTTTCCTCACTGTCCTTTTCTGTAACAGCTACACTTAACCAGTAAGCCAGCATAAAACTTGTAATAACTCTGCTATGCTAAAGGCACCTGGTCAGTTAAGTACATCTGGAAAATATTCCCCTATGAGAACATACTATGAGGAAGGCAGGGGTCAAACCTGTGGATTTCTAGGTACAAAACAGAATGTATATGCTTAGATATAATTCACAGAAATTCTACAATAAAGGTGGGATATCTTCACCCTTGCTGAGGGATAACTGCAGATTTAAAGTTTCTTTGGCCACCTATTCTGACCTTAGCAATATTCACTAACAGCATGAAAAAACAAAAAAGCCAACTGAAAAAGTGAACATTTGGCCTTTGGTCATACAAAATTAAGTTGCAGGCCACACCTTCTCCATAGGGTGCAGGTTCCCAAGCCCTCCTCCAGACATTTACACAGTGATACTACCTTTTTTTTTTTTTAATCCTATCCAACCTTAGCTACAAGCCTTAGCTATAAAATTTTGCTGTTCTCCATTATGCATATGCAGTATCACTAAATGAGATGCATTCTGATCCCAGTGACCAGGCTAACAAACCATGCAGGAACTGCTTTTTTCTGTAGGCACCTGAGATTCAGCAAGCTATCCTGACACTATTGCTCTAGACATCCAAGATCTACTCCTAATACATGAAGCACAGCCACAAGGCAATTAGTTGCAGACCTTCCTCCCTCCCCTCAGGCTTAATTACTGCATGTGTGCATCAGTGAGACCATGAAGTAAAATGCCTCAAGAGAAGAAATAAGAGACCCACCCCTGAACAATTCATATCTTGGTATCAAAACACTCATCTTGTTCTGGGTGCTGGTCTGATTCAGGTAGAGGACAGACATGAATCCAGGCCTCAGACTGTGGTGAAGAGTTCTGTGTTGTGCAGAGAAGAAGCCACTTTGGCACTTGCAACTCCTTTTTAAAAGAAAAATTCCAGTTTATTCAAGATCTGAAAAACTTCATTACAATAACACCACCATGAAGCTGTCAATTTTGATACAGGTGTCAATTTTGGACATGCTGATTTTGTTTCCATTGAAACCACTACTTCACCAGGAAAACATCAACTACCTTTATCCAAAACTACCACCTTCCTTGTTTATAAACACAAAACACATCTCCATCTCAAAAGAGACACACTTATATTTCTAGTCATCAATGCCACAAACTGTGGGGCAACCAGTTTCCTTTTCTGAAGCTCCAGTAAGACAAATGTTCAAAAGCTGCTACTGATTTAAAGAAAAAAAAAAAAAAAGGAAAAACATTTTTAAACACTCAAATTCTATTTTTATCAGGGCTGTCTTGCTCATGCAGCTCAATGACCTTGATACACAGTGAAAGCCAATACAGTTGCTGAAGACTGATTTCAATAACTTTCTGGAAAGAGGCCAGGGCAAATTTTCTTTTGGCAGTCTCTATATCAAAGGCAACATTCAAGTACAGCAAAAGGAAGACAGAGAGTAGCTGCTCTTACCTGGTGTAAGAGATCTGCAGTTTGCTGCTGCCACCACAAACTTCATTGCAACATCTTTTCTGTGGGGAGTGTCTACATCCTACCTGTCACTTACCATGGCTATATGCAGGCTAGCAATGAAATACCACATTTCTATTCCTGCATCAAAATGTGCAAAATTTGCTTAAATTGTGGTGTGTTTATTATTATTATTATTATTATTATTTTGTGTGTGTGTGTGTAGTTTTTTGTGTTTTTTTTTTTTTTTTAGAAATAGAAGAATCTCACTTAAGAATGGTTGAATGTCTTTCCATTATAAGCAGGGTAAAGTGCTGCATTGCTGCTGTTTCATTGCTACCAGTTTCATAAGAGTAAACAGTAAACATCCCCTAATTTAAATATAGCCAAATAGCCAGCTACCAGAATATTATTATACTACCCCTGGACTCATCAAGATAAAACAAAGGAAAAAACACACTGATAATCTCTGCAAGCGTACCGTGATATTAGCCTGTATACACAAATAAAAGCCTTCTCAGTCAGCCTACAAATGTCTCCAGCCCTGAAGTGCTCCACTGGAATCCTCGGACTGCATTTCTCTGCACATAATTTAAGCTCTTTCTACAGGATGCCAAACAAATACATTCACAGGGACAGAGCATTTCTAAACAAATATCAAGACATGAACAAAAAGTGGACTTGAACCAGTAGCTGAACAAAGCCAGTCCACCCTCTTCTGTGATAGCTCTGCTTATGACTCCTTTTAATGTCTCATGAGAAATTATTTAAAACATTAGATTTTCATGTTTGTTCTCAGATTTTTATGTGAAATATTTACTCATAGCCAAGTAGACTATATTGTTTATTTGTCATTGGTCAAGCTGGGGCTGGAGAAGAGAAGGCTCTGGGGAAACCTCATTGCAAACTTTAAATACTTAAACGGGTCTTAAAAAAAAAGATGGAGAATGACTCTTTACTTGGGTAGATAACGATAAGACAAGGGGAAATGACCTTAAGCTAAAAGAGGAGAGATTTAGACTAGACATTAAGAGGAATTTCTTTGCTCAGAGGGTGGTGAGGCCCTGGCACAGGTTGCCCAGAGAAGCTGTGGATGCCCCATCTCTGGAGGTGTTCAAGGCCAGGCTGGATGGAGCCTTGGCCAATCTGATCTAATGGGTGTCATACCTGCCTATGGCAGGGGGGTTGGAGTTAGATGATTTTTAAAGTCTCTTCCAATACAAGCCATTTTATTATATAAGTAGTGGTTTTCTATTCACTGGATGATGCTTGCAATGAAGCTTGAAGTAGGGAATCTTGCTAAAACTCTAGAGAGTAAAGCCTGGAAAGATCAATGTGCACCAGGCTGTTAGCACCAAAAAAAAAAAAAAAAAAAAAAAAAAAAAAGTATGTCCTTTAAGGCACTTTTCAAGCTTGGCTTCAGAGCACATTCCTTCAGGAAGAGGCCTCAACGTACCCTCAAGCCACCTACATGGTTACAGGTGATTATCATAATGAATACTAATTAATTATAAATTGTAACAATTTTTTCCCAATTACAGAAGCAGACAATATCTAAAAGTTTTAAGGATTTACTTAATGACATGCTGGTAGCATAAAGTAGCCAAAGCTAGTACTTTCTTCATGAATCAATTTCGCGAGTATAACATCACACATATCCTTCATCATATTTACTCACGCACACTCATCTTTCCTAACATAAGTACCTGAGATCAGCACTGAACTCCCCAAACATTACCACACATTCCATCAAGGACTGCATCACTTTGGTTTTCAATAATATTTATCCAGCATTCTCCCTTGACCTTCCCCCACCCCATCATAACCCCACTATTCCATCTTTTCTTCTTTTCCTACTCAGCTCAATTCTTGAATACACTCGTGGAACCATCTAATTCATTTTTACAACAGTGCCAATGAATCCTCCAAGTGCAGCCATACCACAAGCACAGAATCCCTCAAATCCTGCATATAAAAGTGTGCTTTTCCTCAAGAAATTCTAGACAGAAGGCAAAGGACCCCAAAATTTGCATCTTTATCAAGTTAAAATAATTGTTTTTCAGTACCAGATCCAAGATCCTAAAGCAATGTCTAGTAGTGGCTCCAGGTGAAAAACATAAAAATGGCTTGTAAATAACTGAAATAATCTACTGAGAGGGAAAGAAAGCAAATCAAGTTTTATCAAGTTCTTGAGGACTTTAAAAAAAATAAATAAAAAAGGAGCATTTTGTAATAGAAAAAAAATCAAGAAAAAGGAAAAAGGGGAGAAAAATGAAAAGACATACGCAATATTTTACAGGCCTTCTAAAATTTTGAAGTTATCGAAGGCAGAAGATTGTTTATATAATATTTCTGGCCAAGCTGGAAGCAAAAAGCCCAAGAAGGAATTTAAGGTATTTTGTTTACATGAAATATCTACCTTAGTTTTGCATATCCAAGATAATTATTTGAGTAAAAAAAAATAAAATAAATTTGTTGAAAATGCTTATAGGCCAATTTCAGTTTTCCTAACATCCCAGAAGAAACTGTTGATGTTTATGCCACCTCAGAGCACAAACAAGAAGGAGCTCTTCTAGCCATCTCCAAAAGCTGTAATGTATCCATTGTGTGAAAAGGAAGGACAAAAGATGATGTATAGTTAAAGTGTTGACATGTCACACAACGTATTTGTACAATCTTTCCAGAACTGTCACAATATACAGAATCTTTACCATCACAAAACATCAGTAAAGCGGTACCATACTATCATGACAATGGGGTCAATCAGCTATTCTCACAACTACTTTGCAACCTGGAAGATGTGGATTAATGATGACAATTCTGCTGACAACAAGATACCGCTAGCAGGAAGAAATGTGCTGCAATGTTGTTCTCCAGCTGGGCTTCACAGACAGTGATGCTCCTGTGTTTTGTCGTACGTACAAGGTGCCATTGACTTCTCTGATCCAACTGCTTAACCGGAGTGAAAAAGCTGATGGAGGATTTCAGCTTTTTTTTTTATCCACTTTGTTGCTATTGCTGTCATTTGTCTTCCACCTAGACATACTTGTTAGTCTGATAATACAGTGCTGTAATTACTAACAAATGGCCTGGCTCTGAAAGTTCCTATCTTACTGTAGTCAGATGGGGACAAAATATAACTTCTTTATATAGCAACTGCTATAAACACACCAGAACTTCATATAACAAATTCCCAAATATTTGGGGTCTTTTTACATAAAGATACGTATAGCCCTGCACATCACTTCCACTTCCTTCTTTCCTGCTGGATTTTTACTTTTTTCTGCACATCATCCCTCAGTAGGTTATAGCAGGGAATAAAAAATCTTTCATCTTTTATGGACATGGTAAGGTAGCAAGAGAAAGGAATTTTGAGGTAGAAGTAACAGTTGTCAAAAAGAAGCTTTCTTTTTTTTTTTTTTTTTTTTCTCCAAAGTTAAAGCCCATCGACCATATTGGGTAAACAAAAAAAAAAAAAAAAAAAGTCATTGTCTCATCTCTCTCATAATAAAATCAAAGTGCTGGAAAAGTTTCTGAAGATGGAGTGTGTCCTCAGGCATTCACATTTAAAGCGGAATGTATCGTATGGCTAGTTCAATCCACTTACAATATGTAATCATTTCACACAAGTCAGAATTCAGTTATGTAAAATTAGTGATATAGAATGGAAAGCCCCAACAGAAATAGGAGATAGATAATTAATTCTGGAACAGGACTAACTCTCAAGTAGCTTCCAAGGTTTTCTTCCTCCAGCATTACTCCTTTTTTCTCTAACCTTCCCTGTGAAAAACAGAACTTGCCTTTCTGAGGTGATTAAGAAATGCATTCTGTCCACTAAAAAGACTTGGGGCATTCCCACCCCCTCTTCATCTTTGTCTGGAGCAGGAGAAACAGTTTGGCAGGGAGAAAAAAAAAAAAAAAAAAAAAAAAAAAAGGACACAGGAAGCTAGAGATTTGTTTCTTTTTAGCCTAGACTGACCCCAAATTCCTTCTTGTATTTTTCATTTACAAGAAACAACTTACAACAGAAAGCAGTAATTTTGCAGAAATATACAGATGCAAAAGCTATACATTTTGTCTCAAAATCTAACAGAGAAAGAGACAGAAAGAAAGACAGAAGGAAAAGGATTTTCCTTCCTCATAAGATTTCCCCTCAAATTTCCTCATCCCAGCCAGTGAAATCAACTGGATTTAGATCAGCTCTAACACTGCCATATGCAACCACACAAGAGGCTCAGTTCACCCTAGCTTAGAGATAATCATTAAGCTACTGCAGCTTTCAACACAAACATAAAGTAGGACTGGCTTTGGAGAAGAATCAAATCAGAGAAAACCCCCCTGTTTAAATGAGAGCCTTCAGATGAACTCAATTTTGTCAGCACCATGAAAGAGGCATTCTCACAGTTGATAAAGAAGATAGATCTATTCCCATTCTGTGTTACAGAAGAATTAACTGTTGAAATCTCAGCCTATGCCAGTCCACCCCATCTGTTCATACTCACTACAGAAGGATGTATACAGTGAAATCAGGGAGGGGAAAAAGGGTATTCACACAGGCCATCCTTTGAAGAAGAGAGGATAAGATAAAGATTTTTTTTTTATTCCTCTAGGCTACAACACAAGTTAGGATTGGCCTCTAATGCTTTATTTATCATATAGGTCATTAAGATCTTTGAGAGATTTTGCTGTCCATGTAACCCCTAGACTAAAGCAAATCCTCAAAAAATGGCACTCGTTATCCGACGTCCAGACAGCATCTAAGCTCAGAAGAGAATGCAAACAGTCTTGTCTGCTTTGGCTTTCTGAAGATTATCTGTACCTCTTAGCAGAAGCAGCTGGGCCCTCCATTCACAATAAGTACTATCTTTTGTGGAAATCCATAGAAAGGATCATGAGTGGCTTCTCCCCATGGAGGCTTCTCCTTCTGGCTCTGGCCACCATCCAGCAGCTTCCCTGAGCTGTGAAGGGAACTTACCTGAAGAAATGCCCCTCTCTTCATGAGACCTGGAGAAGCCAGTTTGATCAACAGGATGACCATGCAACCTGCCTCTAGAAGCCTGACACAAGCATGCTTCCTCAGTAAGACAAATCAAGACTGCTTTCCCTGGAGATAATCTTCCTCAAGACATCTTCACATGCAGCAGTGAATGACTTTGCACAAGCTGTCATACGGGGGGCCCAGAGGCATAATTTGCAGACAAATGCACTACTATAAAAGCATAATTATGTCTACTGTACACATACTTTGAATTAAGTCTGCCCATTGCCAGGCAACTCAGTCTAATAAACAGCTCATAAACAACATACAGGATTTACCTCATTGTTTTGTTTATTTGTTCAGCTTGTCTTTCAAACCACAAAATACTTGAGCTACCTGAAAAATATTTGAGGAAACAACACATTGCTCACTGTAACTGAGTAGTCTTAAGTTCATATAAAGTTGGTCCTGTCCTGGTATTATCAATAACAGAGCTTCCTTTTTTTTTTTTTTTTTTTTTTTCTAATGTTTACCTCTAAAATATACAAATGATTTTGCCATTTTGTAAGCCAGTACCAATGTATTTTTCTCTTCCTCAGCGAACTTAGCCTCCATCAGATAAAGAAGGTTCTCCTAAAAGAGTTCTATCTCATAGCCTGAGCAATTAATCATCTTTGTAACACAGCAGACTGCAGAAAAAGTCAAAGAGTCAAATAACGTACTTCATAAAAGCAAACCATCAAACCATATGTTTTAGTTTCTCTCTTTAGAAAATAAAGGAAAAAAAAAGCTAAAAATAATACTGATGAACTCTGAAACAGTCCATCTTCAAAGCTTTTCCCAACTGGAAAGATATACCGTATGGTTAATAAATAAAAATTCAATAAATAGAAACATGAACTGTTTAAAAGTCATAGTTTGCACACCAATTTCTTAAAAAGATATACTGAGCAAGGGCATATGACCCAATATATACTTCCATAAAAATATCACTGTTGCTTGCATTGGTACCAAATATTGAAAAGCAGTTTTCAAAAATAAAGATAATCAAGAGATCCAACCGGTAACCCAAAACAAGCAAACAAACCACATTATTACAGTTGTACTATGCAAGCTAACCAACTTAAGCTGCTCACTGAGAAGCTATACAGAAAAGACAAGCATTGCTATTTAATAGCCTACATGGACCATTGAGTAGGCAAAGCATCTATGTTCTGCAGTGCGAAAACTGCTTGCCTGGGACAGATCTATTAGGCTGAACAGCTTCACTGATAGGGACAGAATTATAGACATGACAGTACCACCAAGGATATTAGATCATAAAGGAATGAAACTAAGAGATTACTGTAGTAACTGATGGACTGTTAAGGCCTGGCAAGTCTATTATTTTTTCCACTCCTGATTTCCTCACATTGTCATTCTACTGCTAATTGCCTAATTAAAAGAACCGTATGAGCTTAACAGCACATCTACTTCTCATGGAGAGCTGAGAAGATTCAAGATTAAGAACGTATTGCCTCTTGCCTCTTTTGGAACAATGACAGAAGCAATGTTAACAAAAAAAAAAAAAAAAAAAAAAAAACATTTTTTTGGTTAAAAGCTCACTAAGTTCTCTGAGAACATCAGGTTCACAACCTGTTAATATAGAGAGTACTTGCAAGTTACCCCCAGATGTCAGGCAAACACAGCACACAATGAAATGTATGTTTTACAATCCCAGTATAAGATGGGAGGAGCTAAGACTTCAGGAAGTAGTAGTAGGCAATTCATCTGTCATTTTAGGTATTACAAACCATGATTCACAATGTCAGCATATAGGTGCAAGCTTTTACTAAGCAGCTTGCAAACAACTGTCAAGGAAGTTTTGAGGTGGCATGGTTTACTGAGAGGCTTGGGATGCAGACAGCACTCTTAATGGGTAGCAGAGACCAAGAATCCTGAAAGCAAGATTAGTTCACAAATATAAAATGGGAGCACAACATGGTGCACTGCCTGGACTTTAAACACAGCATTTGTTAACTGAAGAGCTGGGATAGACAATGCCTCACGGATGAAGCATGAAAAGCTTTCTATTTTGAACCTCTTTTTCCTAGCAAGATGGCTCTTCTAAAGCAGGTTAACTTTCTTAAAATAAAATAAATAAATAAATAAAAAGTATTTTATTCCTAGCTACTTTGTGCCAAAATGATACGAGTTTATTCATCAAGATTTAACTACTTTACCATATACTACTGATACAGAGTTGCTTAATTTTCAAATGTTCAATTAGCAGCACTTTATATCAGTGGTCTTTTCAAAAGCAAAGCAATAATTCAGTATTTCTAGAGAGAACAGCTTGTAATACAGATGCTTCACCTGGCGCATAAAATTGACCCATGCAACTTCTAATTACTTTTTAAAATAGTGGCCTTAGTGTTGAGCAAAATAAGTAACCAATCAGGACAGTTAAAATTTTTCTTTTAGCCAGAATTGCAGAAATGCACCCATTTTACCTCCTACTGTTCCCTTCTATTTCCAATTTCCTCCCTTGTTTGCCATGCTTCCAAAACACATAGTCAGCACTACCCACAGAGTTATTCAAACAAACAAAACCACAGCAGTGGGACAGTTATTGATCCCATCTCTACAAGTTTTAGATTGTGCTCAAGCACCAAAAAAACCCTGTTTTTACTTCGATTGCTCTATGGTCAATAGGATTATACCATACTTCACAGGCTGCAGGATTGATGCAGGTCATCATAAAATATTTTGTTGAATTTCTTACATGGTGTGAGGTTTTTTCATTATGTTATCATAAAGTCATTAATTTGAGTGCATATCAATGTGAATAAATGGTCAATTAATATGTGGGAACTACAGTTTCATCTTTATAGAGTCTCAGAGTTAGACATATTACCTTTACTTCTGTCAACTTAAGACTTTAAAGAAAATCTTTACAACAATTTCAGTTTAATGAGGTTCATCATTACTGTTGTTTACAAGGTCAGATTCTGGAATACTGCAGAAGTTTTAGCACTTCATAGTGCTGTCTAATATTTTTGAGTCATATTGCAGAAACCAATCCTTCCAACCAAATGTTTCTAGGCATAGCCTCTAGCAGCCATGCTAAAAATCTGGTCTTTATCAATTTAATCATGTTGAAAAAAATTTTTACATCCAATTTTTACAGCTCCTCCAGGGAACATAGAAGTTCTCTGACAATACTCAAATTAACCACAGTCTGTTAGTCCTTAAGGTATGTGAATCTCCAATTTAAAAAACAACTAAGTTGTGGCATGCTTGTCTCAGAAAGGTCAAGCTGAAGGTGCAGTTGGAAAGCTCCATAAAGTTTTCTCCAAGTATGAGAGACTATTTTCATCATATTACTCATCTGTGTAATTTTACTCATAGAGGGTACAGAGGATTTAACCTAACAGCACATATAACCATTGAGCAGAATAACTGCAAATTTACTTCCAAACTCATAATATGGAATATTACAAGTAATAGTTTCCACTATATTCTACAGCTGAGATTATCAGGTGACAAAATTTAACGTACTTGAAGAAAATAACAAATAAAACCATTCAGCTCATTTGTCTCAAAAGCCAAAAAGCTTGTCAGAAATCACAAAACTCAAAATTTGTTCAGTCTAAAGTCTCCACAGTATATTTTTACTAACTGCACCATCTACTGGCAGAATCTCGCAATTGTTTTTCAATCGATTCTTCTTCCACAAGTTTTGATACTTCAGTGGTTCTCCATCATCTAACAACCTTTGAAAGATCACAGGCAATTTCTGTGAGGTTCATAAAAGGCAACAAGAAAAGCAAATCCATTTTCAGACTTAAATTAGCTATTAGTGTGTCTTCTCCTCAACTGGAAAACGGTACCTACAAAGAAAACTAAAAGCACTGTCCTAGTTCAATTATTAAAATAGCTTTAGTAGTGCCTGGAAGACTCCACCCCAAAAAAAAAACAAACAAACAAACAAACAAAAAAATAATTTAAAAGATCCAGAAGACACCTAAATATTTCTACAGATTTGTTTAGCATAACTTCTTTGATCTATGTTGTATGTCCATCAAGGAAGTAGGACCACAATAATTAAACTCTGAAAAAGAACTGCATGAAAAAAAATAATCTAGATGGTAAACACAATAACTAGAATAGACAAGGAAGATATTACTGTTCTTATTTCTGCTCTTTCATGCATTTTAAGTTTACAACTCATACTCATACCAAAGCAGTAAAGTTAAGCAAATAAGTCATCTGTGTACCATCTAGACTATAAACATCAACGAGAACATACATTACACAGCAGCACTATAGCAGTAACATATCAACGACAGGCTTTCCTCAAATAAAACAGTATTTATTTGCCAGTATTTTACAGTTTTTAAAAAAGTTTAGTAATGCAGACTGGATGTGTCTTAAACTGTATAGACAAAGGAACAGCAAGAAATATACATTTCATCTTCAGAAACACTCACTGAATGTACTAAGCTTCTCCTTTCATTTTCGTAAGATCATTTGCACCCACTTCTGTCCTTAACCATACTATGGTCTTAAAGTCTTCCCCTGCAATACTTTTTTTTTTTTTTTTTCTTCAGCAAAAACAAAAAACAAAAAACACTGGAACAGTGTTGACATCCAAGAAATGCTGGCTTCTAATAGTGTGCTGCATTGCAGCTTGCTCTAGGTACCTTGCAAGGATACTTGAATACATTCCCTACTTCCCACAAAGCTTCCACACCAGGTGTTGATCATAAAGACCACATTTTTGTACATATTAAAGGGCCAAAATCTAAGAATCACATGCAAATGTAGAGAGCAGCTTGTCAGCATCATGTGTAAGGAATGAAATTCAGAAATTGCTGCATCTCCCTTTGAAGTTTTAGCCATCGATCTCAACAAAATACAAGGCTAGATAAATTACCATCCCTATTCAGAACAGCAACATCTATATTCTTCAAAAACTACATTAGTAAATGGACTGTTTTTACCCCAGAATAAGGGACTAAATATTCTTAACACACACCAATTTCTATGAAATTACTATAAGATCTACTCCAACCCACACAAGAATCTATTTGTATCCTCACTGCAGCTTTGGCAGTACATCAATTACTTTGACAATCCATACAACTGTAAGAATATGTATAAACCTTGATCCAAAGATGAAATACTGCTTTCATTAGCTTTAAATAGCATTAGATAAGCAAACTTGCCAGCTATATTAGGACACTTCACTATGTTATTATGTTCTACAGGAACCACCTCCTCCCCTTCACCTCTGTCCGTCTTGTAGCTTACAGCAATACACTGGGGGATACACAGAACTCAAAAGCTGCAGCAGACTGTGACAATTCCATGTGTTAGCCACGCTAACTACTTACTCAGAAAGTCTTTTATTCAAATTTAACAGCTTGCAAACATTCACTGCCCATTTTGTCAGATAAAGTTAAAGTGGTGATCTTCCGTTCTGCACAATTTTAAAAAGTAGATAATTGCAGACAGATAATCATAGGTATAGCCTATAGCATACCATCACTCCACCAGAACACTCTTCTGACCTGTAATGAGACAGGAACCAGTGTCAGAAATTTACTGCCTTATGATTTAAAAAGGCCCCAGGGGAAAGGAGGCACCACATACCTCTCAGTTTTCACTTCTTCTAACTAGAGATTATTTCTGATGTTTCCATGAGACACTGTTCTGAAATATTCAGTGACTAAATAAATCATTTGTGCCATTTGTCTTTGTGCCATTTGTCTTTGCCCTTTCTACTTGTGCAGCTAAGTAATTTGTCCTCCTGAAAAATGTAAAGCTGTTTTAAGGATTTCTCAAGATTATATGTGACCTACTACACATTCCCTGAATGACACTAGATGTCCCAACAGTAGAGTTCAGAATTTGGCTCTGCAGCTTCTGTCTGCTGCCACTTCTCCCAAACTTTCCAGTGTTATCCTAATTAGAGTCAAAGAGACTGCTTTGTCCTTGTCACAGTCCTGGAACTCCTACTACCCTGGAAAGGTTTTCCTTATTGTAAAGGGTAGCAAACCTTCAGGAAAGAGTAACACCCAGCTCTCTACCACTACTGATTTGGGAACCACTACCCTTAGAGGTTGAAGTATGAGTCTACTTCTGTTGTCAGCTCTACATCTCCGCTGCCACCTCTGGTTAACCTTCATTGTTTTGTCTGGGGTCTTTAACTACTTCCCTGACTCTCCAGGCTTTCATATTGCCAGAACTATTCTCCTTTGCAAAGCACATCTGCACAGCGTATATCAAAGCTAACTGGAATGTAAATAAATAAATAAATAAAAATAAAAAACTGTCAACAAGAAGTCAAAGATTCCAGATGCAGAGTTTTTATCTCTCTGACATAATCAAATATTCAAACAGTCTAATTTGGAAGGCAGGTTAATATAGTTCCCGTGAAACAGCATTAAAAAAAAAAGTTAATCCTACCTTTCAAGAATTGCAGAGAATTTTGACAATACACGATTACAAACTGAAAGGACTTTCTATTGTTATTACACCATGAATACTACAAAAAATAAAAAAATAAAAATTACTGATATTGCAGTAAGATCATTAAAGATAATAAGACTACCTACAAACACTGTCCAGCAAATACATATTTAAAGATTATCTAAGAATAAAAGATTGACAGAATGAGAAATAAAGGAAAGAAAGGAGGAAAAAACACAAAACAATATTTATGACAATTCCCTTGATCCAGGAGTCTATCATTACACTTTTATAATAAAATAGCATTTTCACAATGCATTTATACCACAGAGTGGGAGTAATTTCACTAGAAAATCACAAGCTGTCTAGCTGGGCTTGAGCAAGACAGAAAGAACTTTTATCTAAATACTTACTGGAACAATATTTCTGCATTAAGATAACTCCTTCTAACTTCTTTAACAAGTTTTACATCAAAATCCATGTACGTGTATAAATTAGGAACTGGAAGAACATATCTTTTTCTACAGTCTTGAGAGAAGAAAACATCATTTGCGAAGTGCACACTCCAAGTGCAAGTAACATTAACTTCTGTGTGCTTTCACCTAACCTCCATTGGTCTTCGGAAGCAGATGCTCAATCTTTCTCCACATAAAAATCAAGTAGTACAGAAAACTGTAGAAAAGAAAGAAGTAATAAGCCTATCTAGGCTTAAGTTTCACTAAAACATTAGCAGACACTTGCTATAGATGTGTAAATTATTCCAGCATAATAAGTCTCTTGCTAGTACCTCTACCATTATGGTTTCATTAATTTGAAACATTTATCCTAGATGTGTTACTATTCCCTCTGAGCCTAGAAGAACTTACAAAGCTCTCATTAGCTTATTCAACACTCAGCAGCACAGAGAAAGGACTGAAGACAGGGAGCAGGAAGCATGGGACTACTCCACAAGGGAAGCCAAGCTGTGGCCACAGGCCCTGAGCAGAGCCAGGTTGATGACAGTAGCAGGGGCTGGGGTTCATCACGTGAGGCAAGGTAGGGTTGGGACAAGGGTCAAACCGCAACATCCAGTCACCAGGTCAGGCCAGCTGGAGCCAGGGCTACTGGTAGACCTGCTACCTGCAGGTCTAGGTCCAAGCTCTGACTGGAGCTCCTCACCATGGATGGAGACCCCACGTGAGACTGGTCAGGATGATCAGTGCTCTCATGTGCCCTCTAGGCCCTGATAGTAGACACGCATTGCAAAGGGATGATGCTAGAACATCATAGAATCATCTAGGTTGGAAAAGACCTCCAAGATCACTGCGTCCAACCTCTGACCTAACACTAACCAGTCCTCCACTAAACCATATCACTAAGCTCTAAATCTAAATATCTTTTAAAGACCTGCAGGGATGGTGACTCATCAACCAAACTTGGAAAGAAACATGACTGTAGTCTAGTAGGCTAGTTAAAAATGCCTTTATGTTAGCCACTTGTTTTTTAATCTTTCAACTGATACTAGTTCCTGATGGCTAAGAAATTTGAATGAAAGCTTATGTGAACAAAATCCAAAAGTTCAGAACCAAATACATGGTTGTATATACAACCTAAACTCTTCTTTGACTGCAAATGACTTATCAGTGCTTAGTTAGATCCTTCCATCTTTTCTCTTCCTACAGGTTTCCACACACCTACCCAACATGTCATCTCCTTGACCAAATGGGGGAGCAAGTGGTGTAAGGATGCAAAAGCTAGCTGCAAACTGAATGTATAAAGAGCAACTTATCCATGATCCTGCACATGATTTAGCCTACTGAATTCAATTCAAATCCACTGCCATAATTTAGACCAAGCAACTTCTAACAAATACATGGAAACAAGACTGTCCAGAACTGATATTTCACAATATTAAAAAGCATTTTAAGAATTCTTATTTCATAGTGTGGAAGAATTATCTGGGGCACATCAAAATGAGCTGACGTTCAGGGAGATTATCCCAGCCCTACCTAGTGTATGGATCACACGCTTCTTTGCCTTATCTGCAGATGCCAGCATCTGCACCTTATTTTCAACACAATTCTAACTGTAATAGCCTTGTAAATCTGGAATAAATCCAGTGAAGTTAATGAACGTGATTCAGATTTTTATCAGTTTGAGAGTAGTTTGGGCCTTTAGTAGACAAATGGACCACAGGCTGTGAAACCAGCATATTGAGAATGAGAAAGTCCATTTGTTTAAGGACAAGGATGAAAATAAACATGAACAGCTGTCTCTGTCACTAGGCAGTCCATCTAAACAAGGCAAAGTTCCAACTGGAAAGAGTTGCACAAACATATTATAGCGCATATGAAAGCACTAAAAGTTTCAGAGACAGCTTTACTTTTGACGTTTCCTGAACTGTAGGATCTACTTTGCAAAATTGGAGCCTGTTTGCAAAACAGAATCCATAGCTTTATATTTATTTGAGTGGGTGCTTAAATTTTGAGGACTTCTTTCTTCTCCCTACTTAAGTAAATCAAAAGATTTGAACTTAAATTAGACATACCAGGAGAAAGTTACTTTAATATGAAGGAAAGCTGGGGTCACAAGGGATAGAGCAAACGTGTCTAGGGGTAAGCACGAAAGGGGAGATTCTCACACTTCTCCTATAGAAACAGCATGACTTGCAGAAGTCACTGCACAATTACAGCCTTACTGGGATTGAGAATTAGCTCCCACGGAGGTGCAGAAGAAGGTCTCTAGGAAAGATGGGGTGGGCAGGCATGGAGGAGTCACACTGCAAAAGGGTGTCTTGAGTGGATTCAGCTTTATCTTGAGACGTGAAAGGAAGTACTTCAGAGTTTGTGGGTAAGAACCAAAGACCACACCAGCACAAGTGATGTTGCAGTAGGTGTCTGCTACAGATCTGATCTACCAGAGCAAGCAGATGAAGCCTTCTTTAGGCAGCAGGAAAAAGCCTCAGTCACAGGCACTGGTACTTTCAGATGACTTTAACCACTTCAACATCTGCTGGGAAGCCAATGCCACTGGACACTATCCAGAAGACTTCTAGATTTCCTGATGCAGGTGATCAGCAAACCAACCAGAGGAGGTGCTCTGTTGGATTTCCTATCCACAGACAAGGAAGAGCTTGATGATATAAAGGGCAAGGGCTGCATTGGTAGCACTGACCACAAGACTGCAGAGTTTAAGATCCCAAGATAAGTGAGCAAGAGAAAAGAAAAAAAAAAAAACACAACACACACAGAATTAAAAACCCGGTCTTCAGAAAAACTGTGTTCGGCTTGTAAAAGTACCTGTTTGACAGGATCTTGTAAAGAACTGCCCTGGGAGGTGAAGGGGACCAGGAAAGATGGATAATTTGCAAGGACAACCTCCTCTGAGCAGAACAGTCCCTTCCAGTGGGCAGAAGACAAGCACTGCAGAAGACCAGTATGGATGAACTTGGAGCTACTGACTGAGATCAAGGAAGTACAGAGAAGGCTCAGCATTATTTAGCACCTACCACCCACAGAGATCCTGGTACCTAGTTCCTAAACACTTAAAAGTGTAATTATAAAAATAATACCTCTCTACAAGAAGTTTGTGAAGTTAGCAGTCTAACAATGTTCCTATCATATTCAGAGCTATCCATATAGTTGTACCGTCCTCTTCATTCAGGTAAACACACTAGCAGAAACCATGTTCCAGAGGGACTATTACAGTAACAGCTTCTTCAATTTTCAGTTTTTACAGAAATTTCAAGCAGACATAGCTGATGTATGTTTTCAATGATAACCAGTCAATGGCCTTGAGCACAAAAATCTCCAAAGAAAAAATCTCCTGTGCCCTGTTAAGTGATTTTATAGTAGAGACAGAATTACTCACATGAAGTGCAAGCGCTGCCACCTCTCAGATGTAGTCTTATGTCCTCATCCTCCCATCCCTAATGCCTGCTTGCTCTTTGCCACTTAGCCTATTTTAAATCCAGAAGAATAAGGCAGTAATTCACTTCAGTTATGACCCACAAATATTGTAACACAAGCAATCCGTATCCAGCCTGTAAAACCAGACTGGAACAGCAGTTAACAGTAATTTTAACATTCTCAAAAATTCACATTAAAGGCTGGGAAACTCATTTAGCACAGTGGTTTTACTTGAATGTTTAAGTGTTCTGTCTTGCAGGAAGTAACTGTCCTGTCTGGGCAGCTCAGCAGCTTAAAATAACCCGTGTCTGTACATGGAAATTAATAAAAGAAAATCCCTGGGAATTTTCTAGAATTTCAACCACCACAATGTCAAGTGTCAAGCTATTATAAAGAAGTCCACAGTTCTGTTTGCTGTAAAGTAGTGACAAAACTGGATACAACAGCTTTGAAGCCCACTAACCAGCATCAATCGTGGGTGTCATTATCAGCTGAGGAGAGCTCAGCATGCTTGTGGCATGACCCTGGGATATTCATGCTGAGGCACAGCTCAGAACTGCAGCAGTCTGTCACAGGAGCTCTGATTGCAGATTTTGTTTGGGGGCAATTTCATCTTCTTGCAGATATCTTTTCACATTGTACCAAGGAAAGAAATAAGAGCACAATGCAGCAGTGGATGCCTGAAATCTTCTGCAGCTGAAAAAGCTAGAAGAAAAGCAGCAATCCTAACAGCAAACTATTGGTAAGGATCACACAACACATGCAAGTTTGGTCACTGCCACTGGTGGCTGTCCTCTCCCAGCTAATGCTGGGACACTGCATTGAGCAACACATTTCCCAGGGATTTAGGAAGATGAGAAGTAGCTAAGCATGCATAGGGGCATACTGCAGTAGCTAAGAACAATGAACAATTTCTTTACCTCTTTGCTCATTCAATCATTCATTCAGTTATCTCCAGTATGCATTAGCAATGCCCAAGGAAAAGAAGCAGAGTACAAGCAACACACACAAAGCTCTTATCTGTTAAAAGTTGTCAAATTTCAAATAAGATAGATGAAATACCAGTGATCTTAGGGTAATTCAGCTCATTGAATTAATCGCTAGACTTCTGAATGTTTTAGAAGCTATTAAAAAAAAAAAAAAAAAAAAAAAACAAGAAAATGTTCTACTACCTCAAGAAGCTTTGGAACAAGACCCCAAATCATTGAATACTCAGGAGATTTACCTTTGCTTAATTATTCCTATTCAGTTACTCAAGATTCCCTAAGCTACATGAAGAAAAAAAAAAATGTCTTCACAGCAAAATTCAGCATATGTTTTTGTTCTGCAGTCCATGCTGTGCTCATCTAGTTTGCCGGGTATCACAAGTACAGCATCTTAGGTCATTCAATGCAACAAGTTCTCTGAGCCAGTGTGATGCGCATTGAAGCTTTTCAGTAAGAAATAAAATAAAAATAAAAAATAATAATAATAAAAAAACAGCAGACAGACATGCATGACTCCCACCAAGAAAGCACCAAGGTTTTGCAGTCAAGGAAAAACAACTGCATAAGGAGAGATTAATTTTATGTATTTGCAGTGCATTCTGCAGGTATTGTAGATTTGAAACATCAGTATCCCATTGGAAGTAATTTGACAAGCCATGAGAAGATAAAAAAGGAATCACAAACCAAGCACTGTCATTTGTTGACAAAACAGACAATAGCTGCTCTGCTGGATAAATAATAAACTTACCAGAACATTAGCAGATCATCATTCATCCCAAGCATCCTCAGTAAGCCACACACAAATTATAACCTACGTATACAACTATAACCCAACATACCCAACTATATACACAAAACTATGCATCTCTACACCACATGCATATGCACACACAGAGACACTCCCTTTCATAAAATTAAAGCCACTGAAACAGTCACCAACACAGCAAATACTTAACAACACACACTTTTCTTGCATATTGAATCCACTAACTTTCTCCAAGAGCTGCCAGATTCACTCCGTGTTCACTCAGCAGTATGTGAACCCTGCTGCTTGAATGGGTTTGAGCGAGTCAGAAAAGAATCTGTCCAGCTATCATCCTGTTCTATAGACAGCACAGTGCTTATTCTGGAGCATTTCAGCATGAGATGGGCCAAGTATCTTCCAAATCTTAGCCAAGAAATCTGCACAAAGAAGCTATATTAAGTGGTATTTATCTTTTCCAATTCATTCCAACTGCAGGGAGATACAAGCATCCGTGTTTCTCAGACCAAACCAAGACAGTGTGCCACAGAGTAGCAGCATTCCCTCTGACTCTGGGAGAGAACCCCTGTATCTTAATAGCCACAGACAGCTATGAAATTCAGTGAAGTAAGACATGTATTTAGTTCTGCCATGATGGCCTAATTTGTCCTCACTTGTCCAGAACATAACCAAGTTCAAATCTTCTCAGTTCTTTCCAGTAAATTAGATGCAGATCCTTTCCCCATAGAAGTGGTTTACAAAGAAGTGGTTTACAAACACAGTGGTTTACAAAGTCTCCCACATGCCTTTGAATGGCCACCTTTCAGAACACTTAACTTGCACTCTCTAAATGATTTAACTCAACTTTAAAAAGCTTGTGAGTATATTTAGATACTTCGTCAAGAAATATGAAAACTATACTTAGAAGAGGAAACGCTAAGAAGAAAGTCAGTGAACATGACACCGAAAAAAAGCATTTTCAAAACTATATTACTGTAGTCAACATCAAGAAGTGTGACTGTGTGACTAGAGGGAAGAACATGATTTGTAAGAAATCTTATCATTCTGGATCTCTGATAAAGTTTTCTGCTTTATGTAATAGAAATAGATGGATTGGAAGCATTTATCAAGTGTCAGGCAGCTATTCAAAGATCTGTTGTCAGACTTCTGTTCCCTGAGCAGACAGAATAAACCAAAAGTAACAACTGAAATGTTTTCCTGAATTCAGTTAATTTCAGTTACATTGTTCTTTTCCTTTCAACAGGCAGACTAACACTGAAAAAAAAATAAATTCGTTTTTTTTAACAAAATATTATGGAAAGTTAAAAAGAATAGAGACCATCACTGCTATAAATCAGTACATAAAATTTAATCAAATCCAAGCGCAAGGTATAAAGAAGTCTCGATCTATGCACCAACAGGGATTGAAAATACATAAAAGTAGATAATGCATAAACTTAGGCACAAACCCAGATAGTTTTACACTCAAATAAGCTAAAACACTCTAATTGAGTGAGATCTGATACAAGGCAAAAAAAAGATAGATAGATTTTTGAGCTTAAATAAATAAATAAATAAAGCATGCTTCTTGAAATACAAATAGGATACTGTTTCCTAAACAGCTGAGTATCTGTTTTACATGCTGGACAAAAGAGAGCAATGCTAGGAAAGTCACTCTATGAAATCTGTACACGTGGTAGGGAATGGGTCATGACAGCATACCCTATTGCACAGTGAGGGATAACAGTGGGAAAATAACCCCTCTTGCTGCCTTCATAACATTTATTACTGTACAACAAAAACACAACTGAAAAATCTCACTTAATAGGCTGGCCAATATTTTTTCATATGTGTGTGTGTATTCTACATGAGAAAGCCATAGAGACAATTTCTAGTTGAGCTGAATTAAAGAATAGCAATTTAGACCAAAATAGCAAATAGAGTTGAGCAAATTAAAGAATAATTAAATTGAATTTAAAATTAACAGATTTGTATTTAGTAAAGTAACAACTAAATGGCAAATGTGTTCAGCAACATAGATTCTAAGAGTCACAGAATGCATGACAGACACAGTCAGCACTCAGGAAATCCCAAGGTCAGGGACACTGCACAACCTGTTCTCTAAAGTAAATTTTACATTCTTCCACTATCCTTCCCTCTATCCGTTGGCATGGTTAATATGAAGCATAGCTCCCTTGTTTGCCAGGAAATAAAATAGCACACAGACCACAAGTATTCAGTGAGTAAGTCAAGTGGGATTGCAGGTATCTAAGCCAAAAAAGGGGGTGCCACGTGCCAGCTGCTATAAGAGCAGTTTCTTGTAGGAGGCACATCAGCCTTGCAGCTGAGAGACAGTGAAAGCAATTTTGTGCATGCACATGCACAAACATAAAAAGGAAAAAAAAAAAAAAAAAACCACAACCCTAACGACCTTTATATCCTTTTTATCCTTTTGTTGTTTTTTTTTTTTTTTTTTTTTTTACTTAATCACAGATCTACTTTCAAAAAACAACCTAGTTTTTTGAAGTGAACTTTGAGAAAAGTCATTGCAGCCTGATAGAAGAGTGAACAAAATACAACATTTACAGCTCTGTCAGAGTTTAGCACTGCTCAGGGGTGCACTTCATTTTAGCACCTACGATTGATTCTGAAAGACTGACAGCATAGATGATCCAGCTTATCATTCAGGGCTACGTGCCTTGGAACTGCCAGATTTGTCCAGGACTGTATGACCTCTCCTTCTTTGGCCTGATTTCAAGTTACTTTTCTATCTGGGCAGTGGCAGGTGGCACCATTCCCTTGTACAAAAGCCAGTGAATGCCTTATGCCCCAAATGCATGCTGTTAAACCTCAGGCCATTTGCACCACCCCATTCTGAACTCCACCAGAATACTGGGACTATCAATGGGAAAACTGATTCTAGAAGCATTAGCATGACTTTCAGTAGCTAACCATCTGAGCTCTTTGTAGCCCTTTCAGATTTCTATTTTCAATGCCCTTCAAACGGCAGAGGTAGTGAGGAAAGAACAATTCCTTGAGAAACCTCAGCGATGGGAGCTGAATGATCCTCTGTCCCCAAAACTGACACCAGCACTGTGGCCACTGAGGCATCCTTTCTTTCTGTATATTCCCCCCTGCTGAAAACACCCTGTAAGAAAGCCTTCTACAAGCCATTAACTTAATTTGGCTTAGTTTACAGTATTTCACAGCCTCAGAATAGAAAACATCATGAAACTGTTCAAAGAAAAAAATAATAAAAAAAATCTGCATCTTTCATTCTAGAACCCTATCTCACTGGGACATGACTACAGGGGCATGCTATGATATAACACTGAAGCCAATGCTGAATGTCACTCCTTTGGCAAAGAAAACTACAAATTAAAAAAAAAGGCCAACTGTGTGTTGACATTTTGTGTCCAATTCACACATTTATACACCTCATTTGCTGGAGTCACTATTTGTTTTCTGTCAAAGTAAGACTGAAAAACAGCTGTTTCACTTACTGGAAATTGAATTAAAACAAAAATAAGTGAAGCTGTAAAAAAATAGTAAAAGAGCTTATTCTCAAGGCATCAAGACTATTTCTCTGCTTTTAAACTTCTCAGCTTACAATTTTCATATAAGACTAAGTCAAAAGTCATACCAATATTCCTGTCAAGTCATACATTTTACTTAAAGCAATGGTTATTTAATAGTACGCTTATATCATCGCATATATATCATATTATGGAAACAGATAAAAAGCCATTTGGTCTTGTGGCAGTCCTTAAACTCAGGTTCTGTTCTATCCTAGCACTCAAGAGATTTTGTAAACTTGTAAGAATATTTAAATCCAGGCCTGGCTCATGGGAAACACAAGTTCAAACAGCTACTCTTTGCCAGAGGCAGAAAAATCACTCCTCTGACTGAAATTGAGCAAGAACTTGAGTCTGTTTATTCCAACCCTTAATATCTAATTGCTAGACTTCTGTCTCCATCTGTTTACCAAAATCTCTGCTCTTTATGCCTGACCAATATTACTTATTACTTCTACCAAGATGAAGAATAAATCCAAGATCTTTGAGGTAAATATATAATTTTAGCATTTATTATTCATAACAATCCTTCAACAGGATTGTGTATAAAAGTAATAGTATGTAAAGCACACAAGAGTGTATTAGGAAATCCCAAAAGATTACACATAATTTAATGAACAGGGACGTATACCGAGGACTATAACATCACGATCTGAGTTTAACAAAAAATGCTGCTGAAGATCCTGACAGTGAAGTGATTGCCTTCTGTTTAATTAGCTACTACCAGTAACAGTGTCAGTTTGCTGAGGACAGTGATCATACAGTTCTGATGATCATTGTAGTTTTAATTAAGTGATATTTGTCCATTTTTAAAATACAGTAGTCTGAATAGAAGCCTTATCTAAAACTCAAGAACTGAAAAATATTTGTTGGAGATATGGACTGCATTTTAAATGAAGTGCTGCTGTTTTGTTTTATTTTTTAAATAGAAGAAACAATCTTTGGAGGTGTTTGGAATGTCATGGGGTGTGAGCCATGCATTGGTAGTAACTTCCCATCAAGAGCTATCACATAAGAGCATGGAGAACAGACAGCACCATCAACTGTGCCATTCTCTAAGTTTCAGGTACTTTCATCTACCAAACCATTTTAAACAGAGAAGTTCAGCTTCCCAAGTGTACCTAAATTTACACGATATTTCTCTAAACAATAACTTTTGCTTGAAAGCCAGCTAGAGAGTATGGTGGTGTCTCTTTTTGGTAAATTAAGAACTGAATTATTTTGATAGGCAAGCAAATTGAGGAGATCGACTAAATTTAGGAAGTACTTAGTTCTTTGCTGCAATAGGCAGTTACTCTAAGTTCTGCTCTTCCCTTACTGGTATATTAAATACTACATATTCCCAAAGACCAGAATTGTTCCATCCGATTCCTTCAGACAAAAGAGGTCCTTTTCACAAATTAAAAACAAAGAAGTCAAACTTACAGTCTAGTGACAGAGGTACCATATCTTAAAAATAGCTACTGGGATACTATGTCATCACCTAATTACAGCAACACTCAGGCATGTAGAAACCATCCCCTGAGGGAATAACAAAATTGTCTGAAAAGCTCATTTATCTAAGACAGTAAGAAATATGCATATATTAATGGGTTTATTCATCAGAATTAAACATTAATCCACTGATTCAGCGGAGCAGTAAAAAAAAAAAACCTTGAGTTTGCTTTTGCATGCAAATAATGTTTATCCTATTTAACATACTATTGGTTCACACTTCCTCTACACTTTCAGGAAGAAAATATCTTTACCACTTGATATGTATTTTTGACAATGTCATCCTCTTCTGCACAGTATGTCAATTAACCTCTTGTGAAAACCTACACATTTCAAGGTACTTGTCTCATTAGAAAGCTAATGCATACCTAGCAGCCACAGAAATCCCTCTTATCCCCAAGAATCTTTGGGGTAGCTTCACAGATTGCTTCCACTCCTTCAACTTATTAAAGAAATAGTCTGACAGCACTATAATGGGAGAGACAAAAACTTACCAGCCCTCTGTGGAAGAAATGCCACTATCCAGAAAGTAACAAGCAGGAGACCAGTTCTGTAGCCTTATGATCAAGTGACCTTTAAATGGGAAGCCAGACTTCTAGTCCCTGCTCCCAAGATGTTACTGTCCTGATTCTCACCCTCCCACACCTTATACCCTGGCCCTTGTTATATATCCAATGGCTCACCAAAAATCAGGTGACACTTATCTTGCTCTTCGCCCACATTCACAGGAACATGAAAAAGGTCCCAGCGAGGAAGAAAAAGCTGTTCCTCACTTCTGTGCAATGATTTATTATTGACTCACCTAAAGGAGATGAGGACAGGTTCAACTTCCTCTACAGCTGATAGAAAGCAAGCTTTTCCTATGAGACAGAAACAATAATAACGGTATTGCCATGCATTTTTCTGATTATTTTTGACAGAACAACATAAATCTGTCCAAATACAACAGGTATGATGTGAGACTGAGCTTTTGTAGAAGAAACATAACTGCTATCTGCTGCAACCTACTGCTGAGCTTCCAGAGGAACAAACCAGACAAAAGGCAAGACCCTCGGCTTAAGGCAGATCCTGTCATGAAGAATTACAGAACAAAGGTAAACTTCTGAACTCTAGAAAGCGCTAGATTTCAAGTCAGAGAAAGTCCAGCTGCAGAGAAAAAGAGGCCCAGGATATTTCTGGTTCAGTATTTGGAGCAGTGGTGAAGGAAAGGATTGTATTGTTCTTACTTAAGAATAAAAAAAGCCAATTTGAATGCCTTATCCCTTTTTCACATACAGCTACAGAACCAGTAATATTACAAACCAATCTGACCATTTCATAGTAGGCAAAGACTCCTCAAGAGCCAGACAGTCTTAGTAAGACTGACATTCCTTGTCCAGTCAGGATTAAGAGAGTTCATCATTTAAGTCTGCAATGTTTCTCCACAGATAAGAGAATAACAAAAAAAATCTACTGCCAGAGCACTGAACACAGCACTGCCATCCACACTCAGAGGTCTTTAATCTTGGGAAGGCTCATCCAACAGAATATCTTGTCAAGCTCCTGACAAACTCAGGAATTTATGTTTTGGTACTTCCATTACCAGCTTCCAT
Source organism: Aythya fuligula (assembly GCF_009819795.1). Classification (NCBI taxonomy): domain Eukaryota; kingdom Metazoa; phylum Chordata; class Aves; order Anseriformes; family Anatidae; genus Aythya; species Aythya fuligula. The sequence continues at coordinate 99,180,444 of NC_045560.1, read as the reverse complement.
TAGCCAAAGAAATAATAAACAATACAGAACATATGATTCCCTAGTGCAGAAGGAAAAATCAAACCAATACTTATTTCTGTGAAACTGTCATCATTTTCATGGAGAATGAGCTGCTGGTGGCCATCTGCTCTCACCACTGCTATTCAGCAAACAGTTCATTACTCAGTAACAGGGCAGAGAACAGAGATGTTCTTCGACTGACTTTCAATCCCTGTTTCAAAACACACATGCACAAAATGCTGCACCTTCAAGTTTCTCTACAGTTCATGAATGTTTATTCTCTTAAACAAGTGAGGGATTCTACAATCAGGCAAAAAATTCTACAATTATAGAGCACGCCCAGCTTTCCTAAGAAGCCTTTACTTTTATCGCAGGGCACAAGTCTTCAGTGTCTTTTTTTTTTTTTTTTTTTTTTTTTTTTTAAGATCTATAAAGTAATCAGCTGCTCTTCCCAATATTTTTACCTTAAAAGGAAGGCAAGTGTTAATTCTTACACATTTCTCACATACATTACAGTTGCTTTCAAGGATACTCTTCATTTTATTACAGAACCTTGCTTATTGTTCTCACATTTTCCACTTGCTCTTTCCTACCTCATCAGTTTAGAAAACAAAAAAAAGTGAAACATATCCTCAGCCAGATGTCATGCAATGCCACCTACTACAGCCATAAGCAAAACTCGTCCTACTTTCATAGGAATCAGCTGCAAAAGAACGGACATCTAAACCCTTATTTGTCATTTTTTGGTAGCAAAATATGTTAAATGTACGTAAACCTAATTATTAACAGGCTACATATCATCAAGTACAAGGGTATATGAGCATCTTTCCTCATAGAGGAGCCATTTTCAAATGACACCTCAACCACACGCTGAAAGCTGGGAGAGGAAGTTCACAGAAGTGCTGATGAGAAAGGTCCAAGCACAGCTTCATCAGATTCACTGATTTGATTCAATACTTGTGGCTAATATAAAGTTTTCTACCCGTATGCATTTTTATATTAGAAGAAACCAATTTAGATGCATAATATTCTGTGTGTCACTTCTTTAGCATGCAATGCTTCAAACATGATTTTGTCTTTTCCACTTCAAAACTTTCCCTTTAACAGGGATTAAGTTATGATTTAAGGACAAAAACAAAGATAACGAGACAGGATTACCAAGTGTGCCCACATATCCTCACACTCAGAATCATCAAGTAATTGCAGTGATTATTCTGACTTTGTAACTCAATTAGAAAAGGATGCTAAGAAAAAAAAAAAAAAAGTAATAATAATTATAAGTTACCGTACTCGATTAGGTATTTTGGTTAAATAGTGGTTTGGTGTTCATTTACACCTTCTCTGGTCACATGTAGCAGACAGAACTATACCACTGGTAATTCTTACCTCTGCTTTTCGTAACTGTTAACTGAACCAAACGATGGTGGTGAAACAGCATAGTACTGACATCTTCTGGCATAGCTGTATTGAAGACCATGAACTGCACAGTCAGACCAATTTAATCAGTAGGCTGAACTCAATATTGCAGACAGGTCAGATCTAGTCAAAGAATATGGATGCCTTCAACTCACCCCAACAAAGGACAATCCCACTGATAAAGAAAATGGAAAGTTACTACCATCTCTAAAGCATAATGCCATGCAATGGTTATCCAGCAAATTCCAAGCAACCATTTGCAAAGCCTATTTCCAGTGCTGCCACCTACAAAATGCTTTATACTTTATTGTTTATATTTATTATATGATTACCCAAGATAGACTTGCTAGTGTCTTAATATCAATGAACTACAAAACCTCAGAAGAAAATGTTCAGGGGAGTTCAGCAGTTGCTTCGCTTTTATCCTCTACATATGCAAGGAAGATGCAGAACTGAACACCAAAAACCTTAGCCCCCTAACATTAAGAAAATCTATAACTTATGGTGAAATCTTTAAAATCATGAATTATGATTTTAACTTCACCCCTTCATGTTGCAAATTGGGAAGAATAATGCAGCACTTTATCTCATAAGTGACAACAGGCCAACAATCCTTAAAGAATGATTGGTGTCAAAAGACAGCCCAAACTTCTTGTTCAGCTTACAGTTAACAAAATGATACATACAATGGTTTCATATTCTATTTGATCTTTTCTGTCGTACCTTTATCTCTCCCACCTCTGAGAAATCCCTGCCCAAACACCAACATTATGCAAGGGACTGTCTAGTCAACCAGTATAGCCCAGGAGATAAAGCAAAGAGAGAAAAGTTTTCCGCTGTTTGCTAGAGCAACTTTTTCTCTCCTCTCCCTAAATGTCATTCTAAATAGACCCATACAATTGATTCCTCCTCCTTGCCCCTGAAGAAAAAAAAAAAAATCAAAAAAAAAAAAATGGGGAGGGGACGGACAGGAAAATCAAGAATACCTTTCCGAAAATATCCTGTAGATAATTAAGAAACAAACAAACAAACAAACCATTCTTGAAAATTCTTGTAAGTTTCTGAAAGTGCTGGCAAGATTGTCTCCAAAATTATGCAGAAATATTACTATTTTTGGCACTACAGAACTTGGTTTCACTGCACAAGTGAAGTGGTCTGGACAACAAACAAACTTCAAAGACAGGTTACCCAGCTGGTGACTCCTAATTAGAGAGGAGTAGAATTGCACAGAGAGCTTTCATACATTATGTGGGTTGGTGACGACCATAAATCAACTACTGCACCATCATCCCTAAAGTGCAGGACTGAAGAAACTATTTTCTCAGTTCTAGTTGTAACTTTTATAATTTCTTGTTCTCAAAGCTATTCTAAATAACACGTAGACATTGTCAACTGTCAAACGCTGCTGAAGGCATAATTGAGGACAGGAAAAATGAACCTGACTAACTGCATGGTTGCCTCTGTATCTGCCAGGCATCCAATTCTGTCACACAATGTGATGACAGCATCTTGTAAAAAGGGAAAAGAAAAAAAGAAAAAAAAAAAAAAAAGCTTATATATATATATATATATATATATATATATATATATATATATATATATAAGCTTTTTTTTTATATATATATATATATATATATATATATATAAAAGCTAATTGGACACATTTTCATCTGTCAGATGTGGAGGTACTGTTTGGAAAGACTATTGTGTCTCTTTTATAGAAACACAGATAGAAATGAAATATCATTTCTGTATGTTTTGTATTTAGAACTTCTAGTACAATAGTAATTATTCATTTTTTAGGTGCTTTACAACTTTTCTCATTCCTACTTCAATCATCCTCTCCTATTTACATAAACTTTTAAAAATGTAATCAGTGAGGAACGTAGAAATATCAGAGTAAATATAAAATGGACCAAAAGTCCGACAAAAAAATATATCAGGAGACAAACTTGCTCCTTAAAATCTTCTTGTTTTTTCTTCTAAAGTTATCCACTTTAAATGAAATTGAGTTATCCACTCTAAAATGAATTCATTTAAAATATAAGGGGTGTAAGCTGGATGACTTTACTTCACACTTGGGGCAGCAGACAATTCTAAACACTGTGCGTCAACTTAGCTAAGAAGCTAATTCATTAAGCAGTACCATTCATTCAAGTGCCCATAATCAGACTTCATACTCTAGTTGTTTTTCCACATCTTTCCTGACAGGTACAAAAGAAACAACTCCCTATTACCTGACTAAAAAAAATTAGTCAGGCATGCAACTTTTCTTGGCTACTCTATTCAACCACATCCTAGCCAAAAACGTCCTTTGCTATCTTCTAAAAAAGATAAGCTAACTGAACTACATCTACAATCAAAATAATCTGATAAATTGGTTTCACATATTCCATAACAAATGGCAAAGCAAAGCAGCAAAGCATAAACTGGAGATGTTTCCATGCCATTATTGAAAAATCAATTTGAAGATGTTCTAATTCTCTGCTGTCACTAAAACGCTTTATGTAACAAACACACTATGAAAATTTTATTTATTTATTTATTTATTTTAACTTGTATGCTTTTTCCTTTCAATAGTCAAGACTTCCAGTTAATTTGTGCCTTCCTTTTGTAGAGTGAGACCATCTTCAGCCTTCTGCAACATCATTACAGAAGTGTTATGTCTGGTACTGACAGCAGTTTATTGAGAAGATTAAGTTTATTAAGAAGAGTTAAAATAAGTAATAGTAGCAGATTAATTTCCAGTTCCACAGTTACCATTGCCCCCTGTGTTTCCTTTAAGTTTTTCATCATTCATCTCTGCTCTGAGTGCTCTTGAATTCTATGAACTGTTTTATTTGGAAACACCACATCTAAGCTAGCTCTCCTCCTATTCTAGGTAGCATGCAGAAAGAAAAGTCTGTCTATTAGCATCTGCCAACTTCCTCCAGGCAGCTTCAGGTAGACAGATTAAAAGCAAACACTTGCACAAAGATTTGTCTGCAAGCAGGTCTTAAAGAACAGAACATGAATTTAAATAATTGCCTGCTGGATGGGATAGCAGTCATAAAACCAAGAAATACAAATCTGAAACATCACCCAGTTATGAAATGTTTCTCCCTGTTACACCTCACTGAAGCTACATGTCACTGAAGATGGTTCTAGCTATTAATCAGCCAGATTCTTGTGCTTCAAAAGCAACTTGCTGATTAAATGACTTCTAACCACCTGTCAGACCAGCCCTAGGACATCCAGTGCAGTAACATGCAATCTTTCTTCCTTTTGCAGAAGGGGCTAGGGACTTACAAAAAAAAATACACAAATAGTAGAAAGTTATCCTTCTGGATATCCTCTCATTCCCACCATTTTTTTTTTTCTTCCAGAAATTATAACCCAAACAACCAAGCATCCATTAGACAGAATTTTCATTTTTTCTGTGAAGATTTCAGTTTGTCATTCATTCCTCCCACCGAGTAACTGCTAATGTAACTTGTATTTTTTCCACACTGAAGTCAGCACTTGGCTTCAGTTAGAAACAATGACTCACCCAAAAATGCTGCAATGTGAAAACATGAACTTAAAACTGTTATGAGTTTCTGGTGAAAACAAAACTTTCCAGACCACTCAAACTTAAGGTCTTTAATCCTATCCTAATTACCATAAAAAAGCCTGAATTAACTCTGGAAACACTTGAGTATTCCATAGGCACTAACTCAGTTTTTAAAAGACGCTCAGATAAAAGTATGAAAATAAGGAGGATGAGAAGGATAAGCTCATGCAGAATCACATGAAAAGCACTGAAAAGATGAAGACTTTGTGGAATTATTGGCATACTCTCCATCTCTCTCTCAGAGATACCCCACAAAACACTGCACTACACTGAGGCAATGCTACCACTGAGCCCAGCCAATAAATTCACATTTTAAAAGGGCTGCACAATCACCCCAACATCCTGCGCTTTGGTTTGATTCCCAAAGTGATCTTAGAGCACATGAGCTGGATACCTTTCAGGTGAAGTCAAACCAGATGTGCAACAACTGCCTGTGGATGCTGAATTCACAGAATCAGATTCTCATGCAATCTCCCTACACAAACAGGATGGGTACTGGGTCCTCTGCACCCATTGTTTTGCTTTTCAGATCCACTTAAAATGAGCTGCACTACTTCCCAACATATACACAGGCAGACAGGGTTCCCCTAGAGGCAAGTAACCTCTACGTGCTTATCCACCAACATACATGCAATTTCTGAAATGCTCTCCATGGAGAATTTCATTCTTACTAGCTCCATAAATCAATAAGGTCAAATCCAATTGCCCTAGATATATAGGTATTCTCTGCAATAATAACTATGTTTTATTTTCAGAAGTAGAAAATTGTTCTTTTTACCCCTCTGCCAGAGGGGGAAAAAAAATAAAATAAAATAAAATAAAATAAAATAAAATAAAATAAAATAAAATAAAATAAAATAAAATAAAATAAAATAAAATAAATCTCTTTGTGAGTTCTGTATCCCTTACCAGTGAGCTGTTTCAAGCCAGCAGAAAATCCAGCATTGCAAAGAGAAACATATTTAACTAAGTAATAGTAGTAGAAATGGAGGAGTATAAGCAAGTCCAGGGAGAAACTGCTGAAATGGCAATTTGCACTTCACCCATCCTACATTAATGATCAGTTTTATGTTAAGTACAGTAATTTCTGCTCAGCTCCTCACATTGTCATCATGGTTGGAGGACAGCAAAGTTAGGATTAAATATTTACATGAAACAATCAAAACCTGCTTTGAATTGCTATTGCATACCCACCATTACTAATTCAACTGCACTTTAGTTGAAACTTATTGCTTGAACTGAACTTAAAACTTTCAGCCATTCAATACTTGCATATATTCTCCAAATATGAAGATCTTGCACTTTAAAAATTTTGCTTATCATAACAAAAAGTCTCAGTGTTTCATTTCTACCAAACATCTATCTCAAGTTTCTAAAACTGGGAATAACAATACAACCTTGTCCTTCAGAAAAGACTCCTGCATTTTACAAAGCTTTTATGGAACAAAAACTGCCTTTTCTACCAAACACTATCATTTCCTAAAAGACAGCTTCCTTCAAAATAGGCAATTGGACTAATAATCTTTTTAACTGTCCGTATTGTATGACAGTTCTGTAGCAATTTGAAACAAGCAAAGGCAATTGTTAAAATCATAATTGATCACAGAATCATTCAGACTTGAAGGACAGGTTTAGTATCATACCTGCAATAGAGGATTTTTATTTTTAGTCTCTAGCACTTCTGTAATGCAGCAGCCTTCACATATTCAAAAGAAGAGCAAGAGGCCTATAGTAACGCACTGTATTTTTTCAAAACCCTGATTTATCAACACAGTATGAGCAGTGGAAGAGCCCTTGGGAGCACACAAACAGGCAGCCCCACCTATGCTCATTCTCAGTCAAACATCATTACACTCATCTCAATTAGACTCACATGGCTGCATCAAGGTTTCAGCCTAACCTATATGATTAAATATGCAAAATACAGTTTTAGTTCCTGCAGTTGATGTTTCTAAGAATCTCTCTCAGTGTAAACTGAAAGCATTTTTCCTGTTACATACACATGATACTCACCAGCTGGTCAATCATAAAAGGAGGTGCTCTCTGACCCCAGTTCTTGCCCCATTTGCAGTAACATCAATTACAAATAAATTTAAGGGGATTATTCTGCTGCCAAATTACTTTAAGGCAACTAGGTTATGGCCACATCAGCACAAATGCTGCAGTGAGAACACAACGGGGTTCAAAGCCAATCTGCATTTGTCCCCTGCTCCCACAGCACTTCTCTCATGGGCAATCCCAGACAGCACAAGCTACGCCGGTTTCTCAGCACATGGCAACACACTGAGAGCAAAAAAGGCAATAGAGATTTGCCCAACAGCTATTTCACACAAACAGCTTGAATATTTTAACTTCTTTGTTTTTCCTTTCTCTCCTCTAATAGCAATAATCAAATATTTTTAATCAATAAAGATTAAAGAAAGGAAAAGGAGAATCAAGACAGTGGCCATAATAAACATGGTTAGCCCCACTGAAATGGAATAACTATGTGTGGTAGCAAAATTACTTACTTGTGTGAGTGTTAGTAAGGACAGATCTTTAAGTTCATACTGCAGTACAGCAAAACCCATGCGTATGGATAACTTTTGAGCACACAGAAGACTTGTGGAGTGCTTCCTAGTTCCTGGACATGGCTGCTTACCCTGGCAATATTCCAGCTACCTGTTGGGGCAGAATTCAGACCTCAGACCCTTTCATCTTCATGAAAAGAAAACCCAACACATAGGTCAGAAAAAAAGCTGCAACACCCTCTAGCCCAGGTCCAGAGGGAGTATCCCTCAAGCATCTGCCCAGAACAAGGCAGCCTGCTGGCAGCCTTGATGCATGCCTTCAGTCTCCTTCCACATCCGAAAGCATCACGCTTCACTGGATGAGGGCCATGTGGATGGAGCAGCCACACAGTACACAGCTGGTCAGAAATGAAAGCTGACCTTTTCATTCAGAAAGAAGTTTCACAGCTTGCCAACTAAGTGACACTCCTGACACTGGTTACTGTGCTTCCTGCTATACAGCTGCATGGCATGAATCAGACCAACGGGAAGTGTTCTATCAGAGTTAATTGAAACCTAGAGATAGCAATGGAAATAATCATTCAGCCTCTGCTAGCTAGGGATTT